>NW_025232210.1:0-2055 GCF_018294505.1 Triticum aestivum | reverse complement strand
CTTGACACTATAGAGATTTGGGTGCAGATCCATGATGTTCCACCGCTATATGCTCATCTTGTTCCATCTCTAGCAACAAAGGTAGGCGAGGTCATTTATGCCGAACCCCAATCACAAGACTTCAATGGCAATTTCCATCGAGTTTGGGTCCGGATCAATGTCAATAAACCTTTGAAGAATGCAGTCTCTATGATAAGAGAGGGGAAACGCCAGATCTACAGGATTAAATATGAAAAACTCCCAGATTGGTGTGCGGTCTGTGGCATGTTGGGCCATCAGTTTAAAGAGCACGGTAATGGTATACACCCTCTGTCAGCGCTGGTCTTCCAAGATCTCAGGGCGTCTTGGGTCATGCGTACTGGACAAGGCCCGGGGGGAGGGGGTGGAAGAAGAGGAGGACGGCGGGGAGGCCGCGGTGGACGTGGAACCAGACCCCATTTCGATCAAGATCAGAGCAGCGATGGGAAGGAGTACTCGGGCACTGCATCCGATGCCGTCATGGAGGAGGGAGACAACAATAGGAAAAGGGCGCCAACCCATGTGAAGCAGTCTGGTAACAATGAATCAAACAGGGTTGGTCCTGGGGCGATGTTAGCGCTACCCTCATCCCCATTTGTCCCCCCGAGCCCAAGCAGCAAACAAGATCCAAAACGAGTCAAGATGAGCACAGGTGCAGGAGAGGAGGACGTGGAGAAAAGTGTCGGTCATGGCAACATCGTCACTTCTTTGGCAGGCTCCTTCGAGGAGCGCTGCCGAGCCCAATGAATGCGCTATGTTGGAACTGCCGTGGCGCGGGTAAACCTGCGGCAGTTCAAGAACTTCGTGAATTTGCAAAGAAGTTTACCCCTACCCTACTCCGTATTGTGGAAACACTGATTGAAGGCCGAAGGGTAGAAGCGTTGGCTAGCTCGATAGGTTTTGATAATTCTTATGCTATTGATAGTCAGGGAAGGAGTGGTGGTATTGGCTTATTTTGGAACAATTCAATAAAAGTTGAGATTCTTGGTTATTCCTGTTATCACCTTGATATATCTGTTGAGGAACAAGGGGAGGATCCATGGAGGATGACTTGTGTCTATGGGGAGGTGCAGACCCATCTACGACACCAAACATGGACTGTACGAAAAAACATAAGCACGTTAAGCAATCTTTCATGGTTATGTATTGGCGATTTTAATGAGGTTTTACGTCCAGATGAGCATGAAGGAGTAGGACAACACAGCAATGCTCAGATCCAAGCATTCAGAGATACTATAGATGTTTGCATGTTACTAGATTTGGGCTATAAGGGCTGTTTTTTGACGTTCGAAAAGAAAGTGACGGGGGGCTCCTTTACCCGTTGCCGTCTGGACAGGGCACTAGTAAATGTGGATTGGCTAACGAGATTTCCGCTGGCTTCCATATTAGATGAAGTTGCGGCATCATCGGACCACATGACCTTGTTACTAGATCTTGGTCGAGCCAAGGGCGAAGGACAAAGAAGGAATTCAGGTATGATACAATGTGGGAGACGCATGAGGGCTTGAAAGATATGCTGCTCTAGGGCTGGAATGCCGAAGTTCCATGCAACTCGGTAGAATAAATACGCCTTAAGATTGCGAACCTGGCCAGAGGGCTTGGGAGATGGAGTAGTGATACGTTCGGAAGCGTGAGAAAGGAGATTAAACATCTAAAAAAGATGTTAGAAGAGCTGCGCGGCGACCCTCTCCGTACATGGCCCTCACATGTTGAACTCAAGATAAATGAACGCCTTACTGAGATGTATCACCGGGAGGAAATAATGTGGCGCCAGAGGGCAAGAATAGACTGGTTGACGGCTGGTGACAGGAACACCAAGTTTTTCCATCTCCGAGCGAGTTTGAGGCGGAAGAAGAACATGATAAAAGCCCTACAAAACTCCTTGGGAGCAATTGTGGTGGATCCAAATGAGCTCAAAGCTATGGTAAATAATTTTTATCAGACGTTATACACATCCGAGGAGGTCCAGGGGATGGATGAAGTGCTTAATCACGTCCCGAGGAAAGTTTCTGAGGACATGAATGCAATGCTGAATGC
>NW_025232209.1:9540-10086 GCF_018294505.1 Triticum aestivum | reverse complement strand
CGGCGTCCGTCATCTCTACCGGGACGACGTCCGCCTCGAGTCGCGTTACCCTAAGATAGACAGGGTGGTCCTGCTATCACGTGCTCGTCTTGGCGTCCGTCGTCGCTACCGCCACGACGTCCGCCTCGACGCGCGTTACCCTAAGATAGCCAGGGTGGCCCTGGTGTCACATGCTCGTCTCGGCGTCCGTCGTCGCTACCGCGACCACGTCCACCTCGACCCGCATTACCCTAAGATAGACAGGGTGGCAGTGGTGTCACGTGCTCGTCTCGGCGTCCGTCGTCGCTACCGTGACGACGTCCGCCCCGACTCGCGTTACCCTAAGATGGACAGGGTGGCAGTGGTCTCACGTGCTCGTCTCGGCGTCTGTCGTCGCTACCGCGACGATATCCGCCTCGACTCACGTTAACCTAAGATAGACATGGTGGCAGTGGTGTCACGTTCTCGTCTCGGCGTCCGTCGTCGCTACCGCGACGAGGTCCGCCTCGACTCGCGTTACCCTAAGATAGACATGGTGGCAGTGGTGTCACGTTCTCGTCTCGGCGT
>NW_025232209.1:8048-8645 GCF_018294505.1 Triticum aestivum | reverse complement strand
CGTCGCTACCGCGACGACGTCCGCCTCGACTCGCGTTACCCTAAGATAGACAGGGTGGCAGTGGTGTCACGTGCTCGTCTCGGCATCCGTCGTTGCTACCGCGACGACGTCCGCCTCGACTCGTGTTACCCTAAGATAGACAGGGTGGCAGTGGTGTCACGTGCTCGTCTCGGCGTTCGTCGTCGCTACCGCGACGAGGTCCGCCACGACTCGCGTTACCCTAAGATAGACTGGGTGGCCTTGGTGTCACGTGCTCGTCTCGGCGTCCGTCATCTCTACCGGGATGACGTCCGCCTCGAGTCGCGTTACCCTAAGATAGACAGGGTGGTCCTGCTATCACGTGCTCGTCTCGGCGTCCGTCGTCGCTACCGCAACGACGTCCGCCTCGACGCGCGTTACCCTAAGATAGACAGGGTGGCCCTGGTGTCACGTGCTCGTCTCGGCGTCCGTCGTCGCTACTGCGAGGACGTCCGCCTCGACTCGCGTTACCCTAAGATAGACGGGGTGGCAGTGGTGTCACGTGCTCGTCTCGGCGGCCGACGTCGCTACCGCGACGACGTCCGCCTCGACTCGCGTTACCCTAAGATGGACATGGTG
>NW_025232209.1:7182-7770 GCF_018294505.1 Triticum aestivum | reverse complement strand
CGTCCGTCGTCGCTACCGCGACGACGTCCGCCTCGACTCGTGTTACCCTAAGATAGACAGGGTGGCAGTGGTGTCACGTGCTCGTCTCGGCGTTCGTCGTCGCTACCGCGACGACGTCCGCCACGACTCGCGTTACCCTAAGATAGACAGGGTGGCCTTGGTGTCACATGCTCGTCTCGGCGTCCGTCATCTCTACCGGGACGACGTCCGCCTCGAGTCGCGTTACCCTAAGATAGACAGGGTGGTCCTGCTATCACGTGCTCGTCTCGGCGCCCGTCGTCGCTACCGCAACGACGTCCGCCTCGACTCGCGTTACCCTAAGATAGAGAGGATGGCCCTGGTGTCACGTGCTCGTCTCGGCGTCCGTCGTCGCTACCGCGACCACGTCCACCTCGACCCGCATTACCCTAAGATAGACATGGTGGCAGTGGTGTCACGTTCTCGTCTCGGCGTCCGTCGTCGCTACCGCGACGAGGTCCGCCTCGACTCGCGTTACCCTAAGATAGACATGGTGGCAGTGGTGTCACGTTCTCGTTTCAGCGTCCGTCGTCGCTACCGCGACGACGTCCGCCTCGACTCACGTTACCC
>NW_025232209.1:3552-4300 GCF_018294505.1 Triticum aestivum | reverse complement strand
CGTCCGTCGTCGCTACCGCGACGACGTCCGCCTCGACTCGTGTTACCCTAAGATAGACAGGGTGGCAGTGGTGTCACGTGCTCGTCTCGGCGTTCGTCGTCGCTACCGCGACGACGTCCGCCACGACTCGCGTTACCCTAAGATAGACAGGGTGGCCTTGGTGTCACATGCTCGTCTCGGCGTCCGTCATCTCTACCGGGACGACGTCCGCCTCGAGTCGCGTTACCCTAAGATAGACAGGGTGGTCCTGCTATCACGTGCTCGTCTGGGCGTCCGTCGTCGCTACCTCAACGACGTCCGCCTCGACTGGCGTTACCCTAAGATAGAGAGGATGGCCCTGGTGTCACGTGCTCGTCTCGGCGTCCGTCGTCGCTACCGCGACCACGTCCACCTCGACCCGCGTTACCCTAAGATAGACATGGTGGCAGTGGTGTCACGTTCTCGTCTCGGCGTCCGTCGTCGCTACCGCGACGAGGTCCGCCTCGACTCGCGTTACCCTAAGATAGACATGGTGGCAGTGGTGTCACGTTCTCGTTTCGGCGTCCGTCGTCGCTACCGCGACGACGTCCGCCTCGACTCACGTTACCCTAAAATAGACAGGGTGGCAGTGCTGTCACATGCTCGTCTCGGCGTCCGACGTCGCTACCGCGACGACGTCCGCCTCGACTCACGTTACCCTAAAATAGACAGGGTGGCAGTGGTGTCACGTGCTCGTCTCGGCGTCCGACGTCGCTACCGCGACGACGTC
>NW_025232209.1:0-849 GCF_018294505.1 Triticum aestivum | reverse complement strand
GACATCCGCCTCGACTCGCGTTACCCTAAGATAGGCAGGGTGGCATTCGTGTCACGTGCTTGTCTCGGCGTCCGTCGTCGCTACCGCGACGACGTCCACATCGACTCGCGTAACCATAAGATAGACAGGGTGGCATTGGTGTCACATGCTCGTCTCGGCGTCCGTCGTCGCTACCACGACGACGTCCGCCTCGACTCACGTTACCCTAAGATAGACAGGGTGGTACTCGTGTCACGTGCTCGTCTCGGCATCCGTCGTCGCTACCGCGACGACGTCCGCCTCGACTCGTGTTACCCTAAGATAGACAGGGTGGCAGTGGTGCCACGTGCTCGTCTCGGCGTCCGTCGTCGCTACAGCCATGATGTCCGCCTCGACTCGCGTTACCCTAAGATAGACAAGGTGGCAGGGGTGTCATGTGCTCGTCTCAGCGTCCGTCGTCGCTACCACGACGACGTCCGCCTCGACACGCGTTACCCTAAGATAGACACGGTGGCATTGGTGTCACGTGCTCGTCTCGGCGTCCGTCGTCGCTACCTCGACGACGTCCACCTTGACTCGCGTTACCCTAAGATAGACAGGGTGGCATTCGTGTCACGTGCTCGTCTCGGTGTCTGTCGTCGTTACCGCGACGACGTCCGCCTCGACTTGCGTTACCCTAAGATAGGTAGGGTGGCATTCGTGTCACGTGCTCGTCTCGGCGTCCGTCGTCGCTACAGCCACGATGTCTGCCTCGACTCGCGTTACCCTAAGATAGACAAGGTGGCAGGGGTGTCATGTGCTCGTCTCGGCGTCCGTCGTCGCTACCACGACGACGTCCGCCTCGACACGCGTAACCCTAAGATAGACACG
>NW_025232208.1:3018-10087 GCF_018294505.1 Triticum aestivum | reverse complement strand
AGACAATCTGAGTGTGCCCTGAGAAAGAGATATGTGCAGCTCCTATCGGGATTTGTTGGCACATTCGGGCGGTGTTGCTGGTCTTGTTTTAACCTGTCGAAGTGTCTTGAGTTACCGAGATACCGAGTCTGATCGGAACGTCTTGGGAGGAGGTCTATTCCTTCGTTGACCGTGAGAGCTTGTCATGGGCTAAGTTGGGACTCCCCTGCAGGGATTGATCTTTCGAAAGCCGTGCCCGCGGTTATGGGCAGATGGGAATTTGTTAATGTCCGGTTGTAGATTACTTGAACTAAACTTAATTAAAATGAAACAACCGTGTGTGTTACCGTGAGGGCCCCTTCTCGGCGGAGTCCGGGAAGTGGTCACAGTGTTGGAGTTATGCTTGCGCAGGATGTTCCTTTAGCTTCTCGCTCGTGCTTCGCCTTCTCTTCTCGCTCTCTTTTGCGTATAAGTTAGCCACCACATATGCTAGTCGCTTGCTGCAGCTCCACATATATTTGCCTTATCCATTCCTAAGAGCTCAAATAGTTTTGATCGCGTGGGTGTGGGATTGCTGAGTCCCTGTGGCTCACAGATACTACAACTCCAGATGCAGGTCCAGGTGTTTCCGCTCCAGTTGACGATTACGAGCTCAGGTGGGAGTTCGACGAGGACTCTCAGCGATACTATGTGTCTTTTCCGGATGATCAGTAGTGGTGCCTAGTTGGGGTTATCGATTCAGGACCGTGTCGCACGTTGGGTTCTTTTCTATTTTGGCGCCGTAGTCGGGCCATGAGTGTTTGTTTGATGGATGTTATTTATGTACTCTGATGTGACGTGGCGAGTGTAAGCCAACTATGTTATCTCCCCCTTTTATTATATATTACATGGGATGTTGTAATGATTGCCTGACTTGCGACATTGCTTTCAATGCGGTTATGCCTCTAAGTCGTGCCTCGACACGTGGGAGCTATAGCCGCATCGAGGGCGTTACAAGTTGGTAATCAGAGCCTTCCCCGACCTTAGGAGCCCCATTGCTTGATCGTTTTTAGCAGCCGAGTTGTGTCTAAAAAAATGTTTTGAGTCCTTAGGAATTATATATCGGAGAGCTTAGGAATTCTTTTTACTTCCCAGTCTCCTCATCGCTCTGGTAAGGCATCCTGGTGTAGAGTTTTGACTCTTCTCTTCTCAAATTTCACTAAAAAAAATTTTAGGATCACGCGAGTATTTTGGATTTGTTCCGATGGTTTTGTGACGAGAACATTGTTCTTGGTGCCTCCTGTCTTTAGGGGTTGTGGCAGTGTCCCGGGGAGTTGAGCTCCGAGGTGTTGTCGTCACAATTTTATCGTTGCAATTCTGGTATACTTGAGATATGTGCGCGACATCGGAAATCTCCTTTATGCAGTTCGTTGGTGAGATAACCTCGACGCCACCCAGTACTGGGGCGGGAGTTCGGGAGTATCGCCATAACTTGTATAACGGATGCTTTTTGAAGGTTGAGATAGATGGTTTCCGAAGTTTTCCTGGTTATGTGTTGAAGGATGGATACAGCTGGATGTAGGATTTGCTAGTTTGGGTGAGATATTGTGCTTCCCCTGTATCCCCAACACCTGATTGCATAACCAGAAAGGTTCGGGAATTTCATAGGTGGGAATTCTAGTAGCTCTAGTTCTTCTTCCACGGATATTGGTTTGAGATTGGGTTTTCTTACCAATTATTCGTTCTTGATCCGTACCTTGTTGAATTGTTTCTCTACCTTAATTCTTCGTGGCTTCGCAATTTATGGATATGTGACCATTTGAAGAGGAATGCATTCGTTCATTTTGTTCGGATGTGAATACTATATGTTGCAATTTTCATTCCGTTGGATTCAGCTTCTATATTGTTGTCTATCAATGTGCTAATGGTGGTCAACCTCTTCAGGATGGCTCCTCCAACGCGCACGACTCCGAATCCTGATCCGCCTCCACCTCCGCCTCCTCCGGAAGCATGGCAAGATGTGATGGCCGCTACTAATGCAAACACACAGTTGATCATGCAAATTCTCCAAGAGCGCAATCAAGGCAGTCAAGGGAATCAAGGCCACAATCAGCACCACTTTGCTACACTGAACCAGTTCCTTGCTAATGGCCCAAAGACGTTCAGCGGTTGTGTTGAGGCTACCGATGCTGACGATTGGCTAGTGGATCTGGGCAAGCATTTTGAATGCAGCAACGTCATGCCTGAAGATTTCGTCAAGTTCGCTTCTTTCCAGCTCAAAGATCAGGCTGCAGAGTGGTTCCAGCAGTACAAGGATTCCAGAGGTGGACGTGTTATCACTTGGAATGATTTTCGTCAAGATTTCCGCGCTCATCACATCCCTCAAAGTGTGGTTGAGAGTAAGCGTCAGGAATTCCGCAATCTGAAGCAAGGCTCTTTGTCTGTCTATGACTACAACAAGTTGTTCCAGAAGCTCGCCCGTTTTGCCAAGCAGGATGTTCCTGATGAGAAGAGCATGATCTATCAGTTCAGGGGTGGTCTTCGTGAGGAAATTCAGCTCGCTCTTGTCCTCTTTGAGCCGTTGAGATACGATGAGTTCTACAACATGGCACTGAAGCAAGAGGCTGCTCAGTTGAGGTGTGATGCTTCCAGGAAGCGTGCCAGAGATGTTACTCTGTCTTCCTCTACTCAAGTGGTCAAGCAGCAGAAGTTCTGGCTTCCTCCTCCTCCGTTCCGTCAGCCGTTTCAGCAGAAGAGCAAAGGTGGCAGTGGTTTCTCCCACCCACCCAACCCAGGCTTTCAGAACAAGTCTTCGTCTCAAGCGCCAAGATCGAGTGCTCCGTATCACCGTCCGCTTTCAGAGGTCACGTGCAACAAGTGCCAACAGAAGGGTCACTATGCCAACAAGTGTACCAACCAGAGGCGTCTTCCTCCTCCTCCTCCTGTCAGATCGGCAAGTACAGCTGTGGTCAAGCATAACCCCAAGTCCGCCAAGGTCAACTTGATGAATGCAGCTCAGGCAGAGGACTCGTCAGATGTGATCATGGGTAACCTTCCTGTTAATGATATTCCTGCAAATGTTCTTTTTGACACGGGTGCATCGCATTGTTTCATCTCGAGACCATTTTCATCTAAGCATGGGTTGCCTTTGCAAATTTTGCCTAGTCCTTTAGCAGTTGTCTCTCCCGGTAAGCGCATGCAGGCTAACTCCATCGTTCCGGATGTTTCTATCACTCTGGGTGACTAAAAGTTCTTGGCTTCTCCTACGGTTCTTGGCAACTCGGATATCGATCTTATTCTCGGGATGGACTGGCTCTCTAAGCATAAAGCTCAGCTTGATTGTGCAGCCAGGCAGATTCAACTGACTCATTCGTCTGAGGATGTCATTGTCTTTGCCGCTCGGGATAGTACCATCCGGTTGTTTTCTCTCAATGAGAAGGGTGAATTGGATGCCATCTCTCAAATTCCTGTCGTTTGTGAGTATCAAGACGTCTTTCCAGAAGAGCTCCCAGGAATGCCTCCGCACCGGCCAGTTGAATTCGTTATTGAACTTGAGCCTGGCACGGAACCTGTGTGCAAACGTCCTTACAAGCTCAGCCCCGAAGAGTTGAAGGAGTTTAAGAAACAACTCGATGAGCAAGAAAGATTGGGTCTCATCCGGCCTAGTACTTCTCCGTGGGGTTGTGGTGTTCTTTTTGTGAAGAAGAAGGATGGATCGAGTCGACTTTGTGTTGATTACCGTCCAGTAAACAAGAAGACCATCAAGAACAAATACCCACTTCCCAACATCAATGAGCTGTTCGAACAACTCAAGGGTGCTCAAGTATTCTCCAAGCTTGATCTCCGTATGGGTTATCATCAGATTCGTATTCGTGAGCAAGATATTCCCAAGACGGCGTTCAGAACAAGCTTTGGTTCATATGAATACACCGTCATGTCTTTTGGCCTCGCCAACGCTCCTCCGACGTTCTCTCGCATGATGAACTTCATCTTCAACCCCTACACCAATGAATTCATTTTGGTCTATCTCGACGACATTCTGGTTTTCTCGAAGAACAAGGAAGATCATGCCAAGCACTTGCGTTTGGTTCTTGACAAGCTCAGGGAACATCAGTTCTACGCCAAGTTCTCCAAGTGTGAATTTTGGCTCGATGAGGTTCTTTATCTTGGTCATATCATCTCTGCCAAGGGCATTTCCGTGAATCCTGAGAAGGTGTCTGCAATTGTGAATTGGGAACCTCCTCAGAACGTGAAGCAACTCCGTAGTTTCCTCGGTCTCGCAAGCTATTGCAGAAGATTCATTGAAAACTTTTCTAAGATCGCCAAGCCTCTCTCAAATCTTCTTCAGAAGCACGTCAAGTACGTTTGGTCTCCGGAGTGTGATATTGCTTTCAACACTTTGAAAGAGAAATTGATCACTGCTCCAGTTCTGACTCCGCCTGATGAAACCAAGCCGTACGAGGTCTTTTGTGATGCCTCTCTCCAAGGTCTCGGTGCTGTACTGATGCAAGAGAAGAAAGTTGTTGCTTATACCTCTCGCCAGTTGAAACCTAATGAGAAGAACTACCCCACTCATGATCTCGAGTTGGCGGCAGTTGTGCACGCTTTGTTGACTTGGAGACATCTTCTATTGGGAAGGAAAGTGGACATTTTCACTGATCACAAGAGTCTCAAGTACATCTTCACTCAGCCTAATCTCAACCTCAGGTAGACTCGATGGGTCGAAATGATTCAAGAGTACAATCCGAGTATTGAGTATACTCCAGGCAAGGCTAATGTGATTGCTGACGCTTTGAGCAGAAAAGCATATTGCAACAGTCTGATTCTCAAGCCTTATCAACCCGAGCTTTGTGAAGCTTTCCGCAAACTTAATCTGCAAGTTGTCCCTCAAGGTTTCCTCTCTAACCTTCAAGTTTCTCCTACCTTGGAAGACCAGATTCGCCAAGCCCAGCTTCTTGATGATATGGTGAAGAAGGTGAAGATTGGTATTGCAAAGAGTCAGTCCAAGTACAAGTGCTACCGACTTGATGACAAGGACACTCTCTTCTTCGAGGATCGAATTGTTGTGCCCAAAGGTGAACTTCGTAAGGTGATCATGAACGAGGCTCACAACTCTCTCCTCTCCATCCACCCTGGGAGTGCGAAGATGTATCAGGACCTCAAGCAAGCTTATTGGTGGACTCGAATGAAGCGCGAGATCGCTCAATTCGTGAATGAATGTGATGTCTGCAGAAGAGTGAAGGCAGAACACCAAAGGCCAGCTGGTCTCCTCCAACCTCTTGCCATTCCAGAATGGAAGTTTGACCACATTGAAATGGACTTCGTGACTGGGTTTCCAAAGTCCAAGCGTGGCAATGATGCTATCTTCTTTGTCATCGACAAGCTCACCAAAGTGGCTCATTTTCTGCCTATCAAAGAGTCGATCACTGCAGCTCAATTGGCGGAACTCTATACCTCTCGCATTGTCTCTCTGCACGGTATTCCTCAAGTGATATCTTCAGACCGTGGCAGCATCTTTACCTCCAAGTTTTGGGATTCTTTTCAGAAAGCCATGGGCACCAACATCCGCTTCAGCATAGCTTTCCATCCTCAAACAAGCGGTCAAGTCGAGCGTGTCAACCAAATTCTTGAAGATATGCTCAGGGCTTGTGTGATCTCCTTCAGCATGAAGTGGGAGGACTGTCTTCCTTATGCCGAATTCTCTTACAACAACAGCTTTCAAGCAAGTTCGGGCAAGGCCCCTTTTGAAATTCTGTATGGCAGGAAGTGCCGTACCCCTCTCAACTGGTCTGAAACCGGTGAACGTCAGCTGCTGGGTAATGACTTAATCACAGAAGCAGAAGAAATGTGCAAAGTCATTCGTGATAACCTCAAAGCAGCTCAATCCCGCCAGAAGAGCTACTATGATAGTAAGCACCGTGATTTGGCTTTCGAGATCGGAGATCATGTTTACCTCCGCGTCTCTCCCATGAAAGGTACTCGTCGCTTCGGTATCAAAGGGAAGCTTGCCCCTAGATACGTGGGACCTTTCAAGATTGTCAGCAAGAGAGGCAACCTCGCCTATCAACTCGAGCTTCCTTCAAACTTTGCAAATGTTCATGATGTGTTCCATGTCTCTCAGCTTCGAAAGTGCTTCAAGACTCCTGACCGCACCGTCAACTTCGAGGACATTGAGCTCCAAGAAGATGTCTCTTATCGTGAGCACCCAGTTGCTATTCTTGAAGAGACTGAACGCAAGACTCGCAACAAGTCAATCAAATTTCTCAAAGTCAAGTGGTCTCACCATTCCGACCGTGAAGCTACCTGGGAACGCAAGGATCACCTCCGTTCTGAGTACCCGGAGTTCTTTCAGTCCTAGATCTCGGGACGAGATCTTTTCGTAGTGGTGGAGTGTTGTAACGCCCCAGATATACTTTCCATATTCGTATCCAACTCTTGCCGTCTCCGGCGCTAATTTATATTTATTTCTCGGGTTTGGGTCTTTGTCTCCGTGTGTTGTTTTTCTTTTTCGTGCATCTCTTATCATGCCATCACGTGCATTGCATTTGCATACTTGGTCAACTCATGCATTCGAGCATTTTCCCCGTTGTCCGTTTTGCATTCCGACGCTTCGTTCTCCTCCGGTGGTCATCTCTAGCTTTCTTTCGTGTTTGGGAATTAAACATTTCCGGATTGGACCGAGACTTGCCAAGCGGCCTTGGTTTACTACCGGTAGACCGCCTGTCAAGTTTCGTATCATTTGGACTTCGTTTGATACTCCAACGGTTAACCGAGGGACCGAAAAGGCCTCGTGTGTGTTGCAGCCCAACACCCCCCCAAATTTGGCCCAAAACCCACCAAACTCTGCTCCATGCCCTAGAGCGTTCGATCACGATCGTGTGGGCGAAAACCACACCTCATTTGGACTCTCCTAGCTCCACTTATGCCTATTAATACCCCCTCCATTCGTATCTCTTCTTCCCCCGTCCGAAAATCTAGTTAAAAAAAAAAACAGATCATCGTCCTCCACCGCGCCGACGGACGTGTCCGCCCCCGGCCGGACAACGTCCGCCGCCGCCCGCCTCAGCCAGCCGGGTCACGCCACGTGGCGCCGGACCACTTCGCCGACCGC
>NW_025232208.1:0-1878 GCF_018294505.1 Triticum aestivum | reverse complement strand
ACCCTAGTTTTTTATGCATCCTTTGACTGCTCGTATCTCCGCATCCGTAGCTCCGTTTTGGGCATATGATATATCAAAATCTTCGCCTCGACATGTACATCATTTCATTCCATTGCATCATTTGAATTTGAGGTCATCTTCATGCCCAAAATGCTGTTATAAGGAGGCTTCGTGAGTTAAATTGCAGATCCGTTAGTTCATCATGCACTTTTGTCATTTTTTCCATGTTTAATTCGTGCATGATATGTCTGTGCCCCTTTGGGATGAATTGTTAAGCATTTTGTCTTCTTTCCAGAGGCGCCACCCATGCATTTTTAGGATGTGTGTGTTGTCTTGTGCAAGCTTGCGAAGAGAGGTACCTGAGATTGCTGATTTCAGAGACTTAGTGATTTTCACTAAGTCTGGGATATTTTAGTTCATGATGCTATATGTCCAGCTTGTTTCCTAGTGATCCGTGCCTCTTTTGAGGATGACCAGTAAGGGAGTTTTGATATTTATGTTATGCTCTATCCATCCGTGTCTTTGTTTACATATGTGGAGTGATCTAGGTTGACTCAATCGAGCTCAACTTTTGCTTCGTTGTTAATCTGGGCAGATCGTCAACTTGTTTGCGATTTTGCCGATGCTACCGTTAGTGTTCCATGCATGCTATGCCTTCGTTCTTGCCATGTGTAGCTAGCACATTGTACCTTCTTGCTGGTTATATGCTTTCCTTGCCATGACTTTCACCATAGTGAGTGCATCGAGCTCGTTTACATGCCTTCGTGAGTTATATTCCAGCGTGTCTCAGTTTTCACTAAGTCTGAAAACTGATTGTGTTCGAGCTATGTTCGTGAGCTCGGTACAGTATTTTGTGAACCCCTTTTGGCCCCAGGTCACTTTGGGTGTTTTGTTAAGCTTGTTGAGTAGCTCCATGCCATGTTCTTACTTGTCATGTTCAGGTTTTCTATCATGTTGTTTTGCTGCTCCGAAGAGAGCATCGTGATCTGAAATTTCAGACTAGTGTTAATTTCACCAAGTCTGGAAATCTGTTTTGCATTTGCGTTTTAGCCATGCTTGTTTGAACCTCTTAATGGATGAATTTGCCTATGGCTCAGTGCTAGTGTTTTGTCAACCATCTTGTGTACATCACTGCCATGTTTTTTGTTTTCATGTTTGGTGGCTGTAGCATGTTCATTTCATTGCATTTAGATGCCTACTTGCTGTAAATCGCATACCGGTGTCATATCTTAAAACGCTTGCCATTTCCAAACCGTAGCTCCGATTCCAATGATCTTTATATCGTTTTCAAGCGATTTCATCCCCTCTATCCAGTGGCACACTTGGTTTTCCAAGTTTATGCCAGGTTCATGCATTTCCTGTCATATCTTGCATTTTGCATCCCGCATCGCATCCCGCATAGTATATCGTCGTTTCATCATATTGCTTGGTCTTGCCCGTGGTTGATTGTATCCTTGTTGCTTGTTTGTCTTGTTGGGTAGAGCCGGGAGACGAGTTCGCTACCGAGGAGCCCGTTGAGTTTGCTTGTGAGGATCCAGTCAACTCTGACAACTGTGCAGGCAAGATGATCATACCCTCGAAATCACTACTATCTTTGCTATGCTAGTTTGCTCGCTCTTTTGCTTTGCCACTGCTACGATGCCTACCTTTTGCTTGTCAGCCTCCCAATTGCCATGTTGAACCTCTAACCCACCATTGTCCTAGCAAACCGTTGATTGGCTATGTTACTGCTTTGCTCAGCCCTTCTTATAGCGTTGTTAGTTGCAGGTGAAGATTGGAGCCGTTCCTTGTTGGAACATTTATTTACTGGTTGGGATATCACTATATTGCTATGTTATCTTAATGCATCTATATACTTGGTAAAGGGTGGAAGGCTCG
>NW_025232207.1:0-10094 GCF_018294505.1 Triticum aestivum | reverse complement strand
TACCTAATCACCTAAGTCTCTAGTCCAGGTTTATCGCCTATTCGGGTTCCATCCATGAGGAGATCCGGCCGGAGTTTCGCTCACAGCCCCAAACGATGTGAACAGGGTTCCCGAGACACCAAACGGGCGCCCGGTACACCGTGCCACGTGCCTACCGCATCACAGCCCACCCCTACGGTCAGCGCTGCCCACGGCCTCCAGCATACTACAAACACCAGAAACTACTTGCAACTCCTAGACAGAGGACAAGGGTGATTAAGAAGCCGAGAGGGTCCATTGGTTTCGGGCCCAATGCGTGGTAGTAGCTGAATCATGGATCACAAACACAGAACTCAGTTCCTGAGGACGGCTGCAATGAGACAACCCACCATGTACTCCTACATGGCCTCTCACCGCTACCTTTACCAAATCGTGTTCACACACTTAGCTCACACATAGTAGGACATGTTCACACACCTCTGATTCATCCCCGATGAATCAGACCTGACTCAACTCTAAGCAATAGCAGGCATGACAAACAAACATGAATGAGTAGGCACATTAGGGCTCAAACAACTCCTACTCATGCTAGTGGGTTTCATCTATTTACTGTGGCAATGACAGGTCATGCAAAGGACAAAGGGGTTCAGCTACCGCAGCAAGTAACAGATGAATCGGTGTTGTCCTAATGCAGTAAAAGAGAGCAGGAGCGAGAGAGTAGGATTGTATCGGAATGAACAAGGGGGTTTTGCTTGCCTGGCACTTCTGAAGATAACATTGAGTCTTCATCAGTGTCAACGATCACATCATCGGTATCACGTCTATCGAGAGGGGATAAATACCGGCAACACAGAAGGGAACACAACCAATGCAATGTACAATATGATGCATGATCATGACATGGCAAAATGAATGTGTTTTGGGCTAATGCAACTAGCAACGGATTAAATGAAGTTGGTTTGAATACAAGATTCAAATTCAAACTCCATATGTGATTATTCAAATGCCATTCACTTCATTTGCCCTAAACAGTAGTGATAAGTTGTTCTAACATGCATGAAAATGGTACGGATGGATCCCTTGAATTTTTCTGATAATTTTTCATATATAATTTATTTAATTTGGAGTTACGGTTAATTTTCTATGATTTATTGAAGTTTTAGGCATTTTCTGGAATTTCCTGAATATTTAGAAATAAAATAATTCCAGAAAATGAATTATGGCGTCAGCATGACCTCATGCTGACCTCAGCAGGTCAACGGGCGGTCCAGGTCAAACCTGACGTGTGGGGTCCACACGTCAGTGACAGGGGGGGTTAACCGGGGTTAATTTGATTTAATTAAAAGGTTAGGGGGTCGGGCCCACTGGTCAGTGTCAGGATTAATTAACAGAGTTGATTAAATTTAAACTAATCCTAAACTAGAATTAGTCAGGGCCAGGCCCACATGTCATTGACCCAGGGGAGGTCAAACCCCGGTCAAATGGCCCAAACAGGCCGGCGGCAACAGGCACGGCGGAGGGCTTCGGGATCGCTCCTCCGGCGACCATTCGGGCGGCGGAGAGGCTCTACGGGTAGCTGGGAGGGCGCCGCGTCTTCCTGTGGAGTCGGTTGGGTTCGGGGCGGCCGGAATCGGCGCCGGCGTCGACCTAGGTGGCCGCCGGAGTTCGGCCAAGGTCGAACGCGGCGCTGCGGTGCACTAGAGGGGAAACGGAAAGGCTCTGTGGGCTCCTGGGAGGGCGGCGAACTCGGTAACGTGCTCGGGCGCTAGCTGGGGTGACCCTGGCCACGGCAGCGCCATGGCCGGCGGCGAGGAGCAATCGGCTCCGGTGAGAAGGCGGCTGGAGTGCGGGAACGAGCGCGGGGAGAAGGGGAAATGGAAGAGGAGCTCACAGCGAGGTCGATGAGCAGCTCGGTGGTCTCGGGGAGGCGGCGGAGGCGGCGAATTGACCGCGGCAAACTTCGGTGGCCGGCGACGGAAACGGCGATGGTGGCGGCGTTGCAGCACGTCCGGGAGGTCCGTAGCTCAACGAGGAGGTGGAGGGGGTTGTGGCGGAGCTCGGAAGCGGGTCGGGGAGGCGAGGGGAGGCCAGTGGCTACGGTAATGCCCGTCGGCGGCGGCGGTGGTTCTCGGGTGAGAGGGAGAGAGAGCAGGGGGAGAAGAGGAGGGCGAGGGAGAGTGAGAGCGGTGCGGGGCAGCTGCGTGGCTTCGTCCGGGGCATCGAGGGAGTCCGGGGAAGCAGGAGGTGGCCAGCAGGGGGGGAGGTGGCGCGCGCGCGTGCCGGCGAGCGTCGGGCACACGCCCTCGTCCTTCTGTCCGAGGAGGAAGACGACAGGGAAGGCGCGGGTGGGCTGGGCCGGCCAGGGGGGGGAGCTGGGCCGGCTGGTGGGCTGCACGGGTGAGGCCAGGTAGGCTTCACTCCTTTTATTTTTTTCTCTCTGTTTTGTTTTAACTCTGTTTTCTATTTTGCAGGTTTGTTTTGAATTTGGTTTTGAAACCAATTCAATTTATTTTGCTTCTGACAATATTTTTAGGAGCTAAAAGAATTAAAACAATGCTCCACAAAATATTTCAGAATTATTGGACCTATATTTATTTAACAGTAGATATAAGTCCAATTCAAATAGCTATGATTTAAATTCAAAGTCCCAAAAATAAATCCTTAAAAATGTTCAATATTTTGGTTGGGACCAGAACCCTTACCAAAAATTATCAAACATTTAAGAAGAGCCATTTGGAGCAATGAATAAGATTTCTAGGGTTTTTGCCCCTCTTTTATTTAGGGTTTTGAGGCTTCCAATAATTCCCTCAGTTCGAATTTTCAGAATTTAAATATGATGCACACATGAGCTAGCCTAGAGCACTACCAGCAGCTAGGGATGTGACAACTCACCCCCACTAAACAAGAATCTCGTCTCGAGATTCAAGCGTAGGGTAAGGTGAAGGGGAAACGCAACTAGTATAATCTTCACGATCCAGGGTGCACTTCAGTTGAACGTTGATTTGAACACCATCTTTGTCTTGTCGTCTTGCTCTGAGAAATCCTGTCAACATGACATGGAGGGAAGAAGGAGACTCTAGAAGGGTCGATCTCCTCGAAGATCGAACAACTCAGGATTAACTCACGGAATGAGACATAGAACCCTCTCTCGGGCTGAGAGACGAAGCATACCTCTAGAGGGATGGAGTGGAGCAGGTGACGAGGTTCACTAGGTAGACAACAATTCCAGACTTAAGAATGTGGTGATCGGTTGTCAACATAGCGAGGAGTTGAATTGCCATGATACCACGACGAAACATCCTGGAGGAGGGTGATTCGTCGATTATTATCTTAAGTGGCAAAAAGAATTACCTTTGATATAGAGATCATTGAGACTCTCTATATCAGCCTAAGGCAAATCACAGCAATCGATTGGCGGGGGTCGGTAGAATGGCATACTCGGACTTGGATGATGTGGATTACCTTGTTGAAGACAACGTAATGGATGATTTTTGCTTATCACCGGAAATGGAAGGGACCCATGGTAGAATGACACATTGGCGGTGCAAGCTGGGAACAAAATGCAAATGCTGGGAATGATTCTAGTAACTGGGGAGAGGCTCAACAATAGAGAGTTATTCCACTATTGGAATGGTTATAGCATAACCGAGGAAGTTGAGAGCAAACCTAGTTAGTGTCGACGGTAACACCTAACGCTTGTGCGTGCTCTCAAGAACTTGAGCATTTCCATATTCATCAAGATTTTACCAATATCCGTGTCAAGGATTCTGGCAACACAACTTACTACCATGATGAATGAGGAAGGATGACGCAGATGCAAAGGAAGATAACACTTTCGCAGATTTCACCTTAGCGAGGCCAAGGAAACAAAATCTGGACGATCGACCGAGAGACATTTAGCACTCCGCTTCTAATGTTCTCCTTGATGTGCTAGTGTAACCCATTCATAGAAATGGTTTGATATCTAGAACATCAAGTAAAAAGGTCGGACTTCGGGAGCACAAGAATCCATAAGGAACAATTAGGGAGGTAAATCCTACGAAATCCTTATGGGGAGGTGGCCAACTTCCTCAATCAAGATACTACAATAATAGGTCTACCGGATGGGTGTGTTGGCCACGACATCCACCTTACCGGTTATCGAGAGACCAATATTATAGTTCTTGGGAAATGTTCCAACCATCATATCTGCCTGAGATTCAGATCTGGTTGGTGTTAGGATATTCCAGACTCATCGAATCTAGGAAGAAAAATGAAAGTTTGCAACACAATTCGACGAGATGACGTTGCGAGATTCTCGGGAAATGAACTACGATAGCAAGCTCCAAAACATGAGTTGGTTCTGCTACAAACATGTGAACACGTTGTCCAAGACAAGCATGACCACAAAGTAGTCCTATAATAAAACACTACCGAGTTCAGGAGGGGGAACCATCAGCGAGGATATCGAAGTTTTGTACAAATCCGCCTGGTACCTTCGGGACTAGCACTTAAAACTTATTAATCTTGAACAAATCAATCAGTGGCTTGGTGTGCTAGGGACCCATATAGAATGGAGGTTGCAAGTCTCCGAACCACAGAATACTTCGCACGTATGCATGACTGATTTGGGATGATTCCAAAGGAAACAACATTGACTTTCTCGAATCCACGGCGGCAACTTGCATCAAATGCACATGGACTGGAGGAAGTCACTTCTTACATCCGAACATTTGCTCCATGAACTAGCATGAAGAAATGCTTTCAAAAGTTTCCAACACTAGCTTAATGTTCAACAACACCATGGAGGAGAGAAGGATGTTGCCAATGGGCTCAACAACAATTCATCCGGGTTTCCTTTTAAAAGGAATTCCATAGTTAAGTGAACAAGTGATAGCATTGGTCAGACCAAAGATGTAAGGGTGTATGCTCGAGGGATCAACCACGAGTAAGACAACATTACGAGCATCGTTGGTACTGATTTGATTTGACAATAGCCCACACTCAAATCAAAGGATTGATAAGACAATAGGTCCAGCAACTGATCACAGGGACCAATCGATGAAGATATCATCTTTCTTCAACACACACTACACAAGAATATCCCTTTGGAACGAACTAAGTCAGACAAGCTTTTATCTTCCAACTCTCCAAGTTGTTGTCTAGCTTAACCAACTAGCTCAGGGATATCTAACACCGATTCTTGGAGAGAAGGTGGTTCACAAGAAACCAACTTGATCACGGGCTCAACATAACGGTCAGGTGACGACCTGGTGATACTTCCGAGAAGATATTCAGAAAATCATGAACCACCGGTATGTTACTAAGCTCGAGAACAATCTCGCTTTTGAGGGCAAGACGATATGATCAAATGAGTGAGGACTTGACAAGATCCTAACTCATCAATCGAAGGGTGCACCGAAATAAGGACTAGGTAGCACGATCAATCTTAGAATGATGATTTAATAACCAACACACTAAGAAAGAAATTATTGTCCTTTAACTACCAAGCAACAAGGTTGCTAGGAGTATTGGTTTCACACATCATGATTCACTTGTCGGCACTCCGGCTGCAACAACACGGAACCGAGGAATGAAAAAGGATGGCGAGAAATATCACTATGTCAAGAATTCACAAAGGGTAGTGCAATTCTCATGAAATTCCTGTCATAAAGAAGGTAATACTTCAGGGTAGAGCAGACCAGAAGCTGGATTGTAACTTGATCTGCGGAACACAACTACTTTGACCCAATCCTAAATATGGATGAGGTACTGGAGTTTGTTTCTCCTATTCATTCTGAAATAGAATGGCTTGGCGGACCACAAGGGTAATAGGCATCGACGAACGAATGCACGCATACTCTTGACTATCAATTGATAGACGAGGGTCAGAAGACAACTAAAGAGGGACAACTCAAAGGAACATACGATTTTCTGAGTTGTGGATGCATGGTTTAGCATGTCGAACGAATTCCACATATTTCTTCCGGATAACCCATGCAGAAAGGTAGAACTGGCAGAGTCACAATGTAGAATCGAGAACCCATCGAGAGCACTCTGATCGTGATCTTTCGATCAGCGAGGAATATCTGCCATAAGCGGTTCATAGTATTTGGAAGAAAGGAATACCACGAACATCGAGGACTAATGCAAAGGTTACTAATAACCTGAAGGAACTAGCAAACACTATCAACATGAAGTAAGTAGAGTGAATCTCGGGTTTAAGAACCCAGGAACAGAATACCTACTACTAAGTAGCATCACGAATGCTTTCGAGAATAAAGGCCAGAATCTCACACTGGGAGCACAAATCATGGCTAAATTACTAGATGATCCCCTAAGACACCTAGGGTCATAATACTAGCTCCAACATATATGTCAAGGCAATAAAGTACCTCAACTCACTGACTAGTGTGGCTAATCTGGCCCAAAGGAACATCGAAACGGGAAGAAAGGATTTGCAAATTGCATCAGATTGTATAGAAACCTGGGATGACTCGGACAGCATAACGGCTGTAAATGCTCAGAAAAGATTTGAGACATTCACAAAATGGTGGCATAACCACTCAGAAGCACGATATCAAGGTTTCGAGATCAACAATTAACATACGGAAGTAGTAGAAACTGAACTCAAGCTTAAATCCAACAATCTTATAAGTCTACGGATTAGTAACACGTGATCCTAATAGAAAGAAGAGATAGCCTAGTTCTTAATCCCCGTAGAAGAGAAGATGATGACTCAGATCAGAAGGCCATGAGGTATAAGGAGTAAAAAGAGCCTTACGTTCCATCCCACAATCAATTCCCTCATATAACTAAAGAATTTCTAGACTCAACTTCGACCAGTTTGGCTTGGTAATCCTACAGGCAGTCAAGCTCTGATACCAACGCTGTCAGGACCCCGACTCGATGCCACATAGGTCTAGCATGTAACACCTCATATCACTTTGCGGCCTCACGCACGGTATTCCCACGGGTGTCGCCTTACCTTTGCCCGGGACCGTTTGCGTCTTTTGGCACACGTATATGATAGTGTCGCTAGCACCCATATGATAAGGAGCCCGGGCTGACATGGCTAGTCGTAAACCCAAAGTGGCACAGACTTACAGGGACAGGCATCCATGACCCAGCATCGAACGTGTCGGTCATCAGCGAGTGAATCCAGGCTGTAGCACTGGGCTAGCAGGACTCCGGTGAACCGGGCTGTAGCGGGCTAACAGGACTCCGGTAATCATCGCGTGACATTTCCCCGAAGGGACAGACACAGGAACGAAGAAGGACACATGCCGGCCAGCCTAAGTGTTCCGGAGCAGTAGCAAGCTACCATGGCTCAGTGGAAACACTAGGAGACATTTCCCGGTAAGAGAGGCTACTAAAGATAAACAACTAGATGGTCAGATCCCACACATACCAAGCATTTCAATAACATACACACAATATGCTCGATATGTGCAATACAACATGGCATCACAAAATGACTCTACGACTCAAGTAGTTTATTCAATAGGCTCCGAGGAGCGAGATATTACAAACATGGGTCTCATGACCCAACACTCAGAGCATACAAGTCAAAGCACAAGCGGAAGCTATCATGTCTGAGTACAGACATCTATAAATGAAAAAGGCTGAGAAGCCTGACTATCTACCAGATCCTGCCGAGGGCACAAGATCGTAGCTGAGGTAACAAGCTAAACGTCGAAGTCCACGCGGAACTACTAGCGAGACCGAAGTCTCTCTGCAAAAACATAAATAGGCAGACGTGAGTACAAATGTACCCAGCAAGACTTACATCAGAACTAACTACATATGCTTCATTATCAACAAAGGGGATGGTGGGGTTTAACTGCAGCAAGCCAGCTTTGACTCGGTGGCTATCCTAAACTACGACTGCAAGTGATTCTTTTGAGGTGGCGCACACGAGTCCACATATTCACCATATCAATACACCACTATGGAATCGCTCCCGTCTCCCTACGAGAACGCCATCCATAGCACTCACGCTTATCTTGCGTATTTTAGAGTATCCACTTTCACTTGTCTATGAACTGATATAAGCAACCCAGAAGTCCTTTTCCGCGGACACGGCTATTCGAATAGATGATGTTAACCCTGCAGGGGTGTACTTCTTCACACACGCTCTCACCACTTACCGCCGTTTACACGACATGTACTCGGCAACCTTCAAGCGGAAGCCCAACGTGGGTGTCGGCCACGGCCTGCCTAAACACTCGAGTCTCTAGTCCAGGTTTATCGCCTATTCGGGTTCCATCCATGAGGAGATACGGCCGGAGTTTCGCTCACAGCCCCAAACGATGTGAACAGGGTTCCCGAGACACCAAACGGGCGCCCGGTACACCGTGCCACGTGCCTACCGCATCACAGCCCACCCCTACGGTCAGCGCTGCCCACGGCCTCCAGCATACTACAAACACCAGAAACTACTTGCAACTCCTGGACAGAGGACAAGGGTGATTAAGAAGCCGAGAGGGTCCATTGGTTTCGGGCCCAATGCGTGGTAGTAGCTGAATCATGGATCACAAACACAGAACTCAGTTCCTGAGGACGGCTGCAATGAGACAACCCACCATGTACTCCTACATGGCCTCTCACCGCTACCTTTACCAAATCGTGTTCACACACTTAGCTCACACACAGTAGGACATGTTGATACCAACGCTGTCAGGACCCCGACTCAATGCCACATCGATCTAGCATGTAACACCTCATATCACTTTGCGGCCTCACGCACGGTATCCCCACGGGTGTTGCCTTACCTTTTCCCGGGACCGTTTGCGCCTTTTGGCTCACATATATGATAGTGTCGCTAGCATCCATATGATAAGGAGCCCGGGCTGACATGACTAGTCGTAAACCCAAAGTGGCACAGACTTACAGGGACAGGCATCCATGACCCAGCTTCGAACGTGTCGGTCATCAGCAAGTGGGTCCGGGCTGTAGCACTGGGCTAGCAGGACTCCGGTAAACCGGGCTGTAGCAGGCTAACAGGACTCCGGTACTCAAAGCATGACATTTCCCCGAAGGGACAGACACAGGAACGAAGAAGGACACATGCCGGCCAGCCTAAGTGTTCCGGAGCAGTAGCAAGCTACCATGGCTCGGTGGAAACACTAGGAGACATTTCCCCGTAAGAGAGGCTACTAAAGATAAACAACTAGATGGTCAGATCCCACACATACCAAGCATTTCAATAACATACACACAATATGCTCGATATGTGCAAATACAACATGGCATCACAACATGACTCTACGACTCAAGTAATTATTCATTAGGCTCCGAGGAGCGATACATTACAAACATGGGTCTCACGACCCAACAATCAGAGCATACAAGTCAAAGCACAAACGGAAGCTATCATGTCTGAGTACAGACATCTATAAATGAGAAAGGCTGAGAAGCCTGACTATCTATCAGATCCTGCCGAGGGCACAAGATCGTAGCTGAGGTATCAAGCTAAACGTCGAAGACCACGCGGAATTACTAGTGAGACTGAAGTCTCTCTGCAAAAACATAAAATAGGCAAACGTGAGTACAAATGTACCCAGCAAGACTTACATCAGAACTAACTACATATGCATCATTATCAACAAAGGGATGGTGGGGTTTAACTGCAGCAAGCCAGCTTTGACTCGGTGGCTATCCTGAACTACGACTGCAATGTAACTCTTTTGAGGTGGCGCACACGAGCCCACATATTCACCATATCAATACACCACTATGGATCCGCTCCCGTCTCCCTACGGGAACGCCATCCATAGCACTCACGCTTATCTTGCGTATTTTAGAGTATCCACTTTCACTTGTCTATGAACTGATATAAGCAACCCAGAAGTCCTTTTCCGCGGACACGGCTATTCGAATAGATCATATTAACCCTGCAGGGGTGTACTTCTTCACACACGCTCTCACCACTTACCGCCGTTTACACGACATGTACTCGGCAACCTTCAAGCGGAAGCCCAACGTGGGTGTCGGCCACGACCTACCTAATCACCTAAGTCTCTAGTCCAGGTTTATCGCCTATTCGGGTTCCATCCATGAGGAGATCCGGCCGGAGTTTCGCTCACAGCCCCAAACGATGTGAACAGGGTTCCCGAGACACCAAACGGGCGCCC
>NW_025232206.1:9512-10099 GCF_018294505.1 Triticum aestivum | reverse complement strand
CCTCGCACAAACGCATGCAGTGCGCTTGGTTGACAGGGGTAGTGCGGACATTCTATTTTTCCATCAAATGGGATGCACGCAAACCGAGAGCCACACCCCAAAGATAGACTGGGGGCGACGGGGTGTGACGGAGTCGCCTCCGCATGCGGTGCCGTGGCATGCCGCGTCCCCGCCTGCTCCGGCTCGTTCCAGGCTCGGCCTCGCAGGGGGATGGCCAGGGGGGTCACGACCCCTCCTCCCCAACCAATGTCGGCCTCGCGCTAACGCACAGTGCGCTTGGTTGGTGGGCGCAGTGCGGATATTCTGTTTTTCCATCAAATGGGACGCACGCAAGCCCAAAGCCACACCCGTAAGATAGACAGGGGTCGACGGGGTGTGACAGACTCGCCTCCGCATGCGGCGTCGCGGCACGCCACGTCGCCGCCTGCTCCGGCTTGTTCCAGGCTCGGCCTCGTAGGGGGATGGGGAGGGGGGCATGACCCCCTATCCCCACCCCCTACTCGGCCTCGCGCTAACGCACGCAGTGCGATTGGTTGACAGGCCTAGTGCGGACATTCTGTTTTTCCATCAAATGGAACGCATGCAAC
>NW_025232206.1:0-702 GCF_018294505.1 Triticum aestivum | reverse complement strand
ATTCTTTTTTCCATCAAATGGGATGCACGCAACCCCAGAGCCACACCCCTAAGATAGACAGGGGGCGGCGGGGTGTGACGGACTCGGCTCCGCATGTGGCGCCGCAGCACACCACGTCGCCGCCTGCTCCGGCTCATTCCAGGATCGGCCTCATAGGGGGATGGGGAGGGGGGTCAAGGCCCCCCTCCCCACCCCCTGCTCGGCTTGCGCTAACGCAGCAGTGCGCTTGGTTGATAGGCGCAGTGCGGACATTCTATTTTTCCATCAAATGGGACACACGCAAACCCAGAGCCACACCCCTATGATAGATAGGGGGCGACGGGGTGTGACGGACTCGCCTCCGCATGCGGCGGCACGGCACGCCTTGTCGCTGCCTGCTCCGGCTCGTTCTAGGCTCGGCCTCGAAAGGGGATGGGGAGGGGGCTCATGACCCCCCCTCCCCACCCCCTGCTCGGCCTCACGCTAATGCGCGCAGTGCGCTTGGTTGACAGGCGCAGTGCGGACATTCTGTTTTTCCATCAAATGGGACGCACGCAACCCCAGAGCCACACCCCTAAGATAGACAGGGGCGACGGGGTGTGACGGACTCGCCTCCGCATGCGGCGCCGCGGCACACCACGTCGCCGCCTGCTCCGGCTCATTCCAGGATCGGCCTCACAGGGGGATGGGGAGGGGGTCAAGGCCCCCCTCCCGACCCCCTGC
>NW_025232205.1:0-10102 GCF_018294505.1 Triticum aestivum | reverse complement strand
AAAAAAATGAAGAAGAAGCTGCTAGCTAACGGGACATTGCTTAATTTTAGGTGAACTGCACCAAAAGGTCCCATGAATTGAATCATCCATGTTGGTGACTGAAACAGCCAGCTTCAGCATCCCAGTCTAAGCACCCCTGTCCTCCATCCTTGTGACGCACAATACACCTCGTTTACCACCTGCTCGTCCCTAGTGTCACTGATAAAATGAAGTAATAATACAGTTAAAATAGAGCAAGTGTCCTCTCTATCATTTCATTTCCAATGTAGATAAAGAAAGTTCTGCTCTTTGTTAATGTATGTTTCATCAACTAGTCCCATTGTTAATGTTTAAGCGTTTATGCAAACTGGGGTGCTTAATTTTAGTTGATCTGCACAAAAAATAGAGATTTGAATGTCTCAAGGCGCCTCCTTGTACTATCGCTATACACTCGTTTTTTAGGTGCTTCAACGTAGTTACTATAGTAGATAAATTCACAACGAAGCAGGGGAGCTGGCAGGTATCATTTATTATCACTTGGGCAGCAAGTATCAGGTAGGTTTTGGGCTGCCCCGTCTAGGCTTTCTTTTTTAACATGCGCAGCCTGCGACCTCGGATGGGAGGTCCATATGCCTGTTTGTATTTTCTTGAGGGCCGTCATGTATCAACCGGCCTATGGACCTCCCATCCAAGGTTTTATTTTTCCTGAAACATCGACAGCCTAATTTATGTATTTTTTTTGAAGAAAATGCAGAGGTCCGTTCTAATTTTCTATATAAGAATAGGAACGCCCGGTCCAACTTATGTTTCCCTTCTAACTATATTATATATAGTTAAATTATTTTATATGTTATTATATATTATTTTTATTGTCATCATATATTTAACACATACTTACATATGTAAGAAAACAATATCCCACATCTTATTAACTTATAAAATAATTTCTTAACAATTAAATCCTAGATTGTTTTGGCATGAAAATCCTAGTGATTATGAACAAAAGCTTGGTAAGATTTAAGGATAAATGTAACAATAAATCACTTATTATTTAAATATATTTATAACAAAATGTTCAGCCCCTGTTTATTTTTTGATAGCATTGCTGGCCCAACCCAACATTATAATTAGAATCAACCCAGCAAAATCGTGTATTTTGAGAAAGTGCAAATGGCCTTTAGTTTTTTAGGAAAAAAATGGGCCACATGGACGCTACATTATTTGTTCACCCAACCCAGCTAATGGACTGTAATTCAAAAATATATATCAAATTGACTGTAAATTCTACCCCGCAAAAAAAGACTGTAAATTTTGAAAAAATGGGTTGAATACGTGCCACATTTTTTGAGGCTGAAATGTGGGCCAATAGGTCGAAGCCAACGCAAGTCATTGTCAACTTAGTCAACAAATAATTCTGACATCGTTAGCCATTGGATTTACATCCAACGAATGGCATCCATCTTCAATCTCTCGTCTTCTTCTTGCAGCGCCGCCGGGACCACATCCCGCCTCCTGCTGCTAGCATCTCTGCTTAGCATGCTTTGCTGTGAAGGGCAACTCCACCGTTGGCTAGGCCATCCCTCCACCCCTCCACACCTGCTGTTCTTCTCCACCGACTACCGAACCACACCGCATCAGAAACAGTTAACCCTCATACACCTCTCCATCTGTGACTCTACTCCCGCGTCTTCCCATCTCCGGCTCGTTGCTATTCGGGGCCTCACCGTTGTCCACCACCTTGGATGCACTCGGCACGATGTGGTCAACATGGTCAACGAACGACACCATCAGAAGTAGACTGTGCGTGGAGAGGCTGACAGCTGGGTCCACGGCCACACACAAGGAAATGCCTCCTTATTACGCGCAAAATAATGATTCCTCCACCTGATATCTGGGACCCACAGGAAGGGCCTTTGAATTTTGCAAAAAAATGTGCCCCCCACTGACAGGTCGGACCCACCAGCTATCTTCGCACACAAGGAAGTGCCTCCTTATTACGCAAAAAATGAATAGTCCCCCTGCTAGCTGGGACCCACCTTAGTGGGAGGCTGACTTGTGGGCCTACTAAGTTGACTGGGACGGAGGGCTTTGTCAACTTAGTCAATATGAACGATTCTAGCTCCATTGACCGTACAATGTCCATCCAACGGCCGTAGTGCTTCTTCAACCTCTGGTCTTCTTGCTCCAGCCGCCCAAACCAGCGCCGGTCGTGCCGCGTGCTCCTGCCTCCCGTGGCCGGCTATTATGCCGCGGAGGACTTACCGCCCCCTACTACTCTCACCACTGGCCAGGCCATCCCTCTACTCACCCACACCCCCTGTTATTCTGCGGCGACGACAGCCTCACACCGTAGCCGAACCAGTGAACCCTCGTACTCCTCTCCACGTGGGCATCCACTACCGCGTCTTCCCCAGCTCCGCGTCATCCCCTTCCTAGGCCTCGCCGTCGTCCACCGCCGTGGTGCTCTCGGCACAGCGTGGTCAATGTGGTCAACGACCGACTTCCATCGAAGAGTACTGTACGTGGAGAGGCTGACAACTGGGTCCATGGTGGCCGCAAGGAAGTGCCTCCTTATTACGCACAAAATAATTATTCCTCCACCTGACAGCAGGGACACACCGGACGGGACACTGTATTTCGCGAAAAACCGTCCCCCCTGAGTGCTGAGACCTACCAGCTACATCTTCGCACGCAAGGCAGTGCGTCCGGGCAAAAAAAACGATGCACCCCCCTGACTGCTAGGACCCACCATCTACATCTTCGCACGCAAGGAAGTGCCTGACAGTCGGGGCCCACCTGGTCAAAGTGTACGTAGCATTGTCATTCTGGTCGCGAATGTGTACGTACATACTGGTCGATGTAGAGGCGCGCACGTGTTGTAGTAGAGGCGCGCACGTAGCATGTACATGTACGTACAGCGGCCAGGGTGCAAGAAAGAAAATACGGCCACGTATGTACATACGGGCGGGGTCTCAAACGTCTACTCGCGTATACGTACGGCCAGGGCTCATGTACATGGCCAGGTCAGAACGGAGAAACTGCGTGTCGTCGTGTTCATGGGGAGGCAACAGAATGCGTCGTGTTCATCGACAGGCAATGGAATGCGTCGTGTTCATTGGGAGGCAATAGAACGCGTGGGAGCCAACCGGCTTGGATGGAACAGCCGATGGAAATGAGGCCTGGCGTACCGCAGAACGGAGGAAACGTCCTTGTGTTTGACCGGCCATGTTCGAAACGGGATCCTGTTCATCGGGGGGTCTGGCGTACCAGAAAACAGAGGAAACAGACTTGTGTTGGATCTCCTATGGTCGAAATACGGTCCTGTTGATCGGGAGGGGTGTGGTGTACCGCAAAACGGACGAAACAGACTTGTGTTGGAGCGCTATGGTCGAAACGGACTTGTGTTGGAGCGCTATGGTC
The DNA here is from genome assembly GCF_018294505.1 of Triticum aestivum. Classification (NCBI taxonomy): domain Eukaryota; kingdom Viridiplantae; phylum Streptophyta; class Magnoliopsida; order Poales; family Poaceae; genus Triticum; species Triticum aestivum. Next base: position 6,703 of record NW_025232205.1, on the reverse strand, counting down.
GAAACGGAGGTCCTGTTCATCGGGAGGGGTGTGGTGTACCGCAAAACGAGACTCCACGGGATACTGTTCATCTCCACCGTAGACCCCCTCCAGCCTACACGGGCTACTGTTCATCCATCGTCGACCTCCTCCAGCCTCCACCTGTGACTATTCATCCATGGGCTCCTGTTCATCTAGCCTCCGTCGCGCGCTATTCCACGTCTACTGTTCATCCACCCCTCCACCGTCTACTGCTCATCCATCCCTCCACGGGGTTGTCCTGTTCATCCAGCCCTCCACGGGGTCCTGTTCATCCATCCACAACCGGCTCGATCGATCGGGGTCCTTTTCATCCAGAGGCAACACCACGGGGTCCTGTTCATCCACCCCCACCGGGAACTGTTCATCCAAACCCCCCTGCAACACTCACTGTTCATTCAGAGGTAGCATCGATCGGCTTTCGTTAGCAGCAGTAGCGAAGGAATCGCTCGATCGGTTTCAGTTAACAGCCATTGATCGATCGCTCGGGTTCAGTAACCCATAGCCTGCAGTGCAATCGCTCGGGTTCAGTAGGCGAACGCCTCTCTCGAGTTAAGTTAGAGCCCAATGCCTCGCACCCACGTGCGTGCGTGTATGAGAGAAACACGCAAACCTCTGTGCATCGCTCGGCCCTGACCACCCACCGTAACCGGGAACACCCCAATATTTTCCCCGCCCTCACTTCTACCATGGGTTTTTCCGTCATGGATGGCCCAAAGAATGTCTTGCAGTTGTGTCTCCGGCCCGCCCAGGACGAAAATCCCATTTTCTGTCATGATTTTTTGTCATAGAAGTAGGAGCCCACCACATCTATGATGATACCGGGTTTTGTCACAATTATCGTCATAGAAGTGTCATAAGTATGACAGAAAAAATTCGTTCGTCCCAAAATGTCACGAATGTGTCTTTTTTTGTAGTGAAAGTAGCGTCAGTATTTCCCTCAGTTTTTGAGAACCAAGGTATCAATCCAGTAGGGGGCTCCTCACAAGTCCCTCGCACCTACACAAACAAACAAGAACCTCGCAACCAACGTGGTAAAGGAGTTGTCAATCCCTTCACGGCCACTTGCGAAAGTGAGATCTGATAGAGATAATATGATAAGATAAATATTTTTGGTATTTTTATGATATAGATTGAAAGGTAAAGATTGCAAAATAAAGTAGATAAGAAACTTATATGATAGAGAATAGACCCGGGGCCATAGGTTTCACTAGTGGCGTCTCTCAAGATAGCTTAATAATTACGGTGGGTGAACAAATTACTGTCGAGCAATTATAGAAAAGTGCATAGTTACGAGAATATCTAGGCATGATCATGTATATAGGCATCACGTCCGCAACAAGTAGACTGACTCCCACCTGCATCTACTACTATTACTCCACACATCGACCGCTATCCAACATGCATCTAGAGTATTAAGTTCATAAGAACAGAGTAACGCATTAAGCAAGATGACATGATGTAGAGGGATAAACTCAAGCAATATGATATAAACCCCATCTTTTTATCCTTGATGGCAACAATACAATACGTACCTTGCTGCCCCTGCTGTCACTGGGAAAGGACACTGCAAGGTTGAACCCAAAGCTAAGCACTTCTCCCATTGCAAGAAAGATCAATCTAGTAGGCCAAACCAAATTGATAATTCTAAGAGACATGCAAAGATAACCAATCATACATAAAAGAATTTAGAGGAGATTCAAATATTTCTCATAGCTAAACTTGATCATAAACCCACAATTCATTGGATCTCGACAAACACACCGCAAAAAGAGTTACATTGAATAGATCTCCAAGAATATCGAGGGGAACTTTGTATTGAGATTCAAAGAGAGAGAAGAAGCCATCTAGCTAATAACTATGGACCCGAAGGTCTGTGGTAAACTACTCACAACTCATCGGAGAGAACTTGGTGATGATGTAGAGGCCCTCCGTGATCGGTTCCACCTTCGGTGGAGCGCCGAAAAAGGCTCCAAGATGGGATCTCACGGGTACAGAAGATTGCGGCGGTGGAAATAGTTTTTCCTGGTGCTCCTGGATGGTTTCGGGGTGCGTAGATATATATAGGCGAAGGAGGTAGGTCAGGGGAGCCACCACGGGCCCAAGAGGCAGGGGGCGCCCCCCTAGGGCGCGCCCTACACCCTCATGGCCGCCTCAGCTGCTTCTTGACGTCCACTCCAAGTCTCCTGGATTGCGTTTGTTCCAAAAAGATCGCTCCCGAAGGTTTCATTCCGTTTGGACTCCGTTTGATATTCCTTTTCTGTGAAACACTGAAATAGGCAAAAGAACAACAATTTGGGCTGGGCCTCCGGTTAGTAGGTTAGTCCCAAAAATTATATAAAAGTGTATAGTAAATCCCGTTAGCATCCAAAACGGGTAATATAATAGTATGGAAAAAATCAAAAATTATAGATACGTTGGAGACGTATCAAGCATCCCCAAGCTTAATTCCTGCTCGTCCTCGAGTAGGTAAATGATAAAAATAGAATTTTCGATGTGGAATGCTACCTAGCATATTTCTCAATGTATTTTTCTTCATTGTGGCATTAATGTTCAGATCCAAATGATTCAAGATAAAAGTTCATATTGACATGAAAACAATAATACTTCAAGCATACTAACAAAGCAATCATGTCTTCTCAGAATAACATGGCTAAAGAAAGTTATCCCTACAAAATCATATAGTCTGCCTATGCTCTATCTTCATCACACAAAATATTTAAATCATGCACAACCCCGATGACAAGCCAAGCACTTGTTTCATACTTTAATGTTCTCAAACTTTTTCAACTTTCACGCAATACATGAGCGTGAGCCATGGACATAGCACTATATGTGGAATAGAATGGTGGTTGTGGAGAAGACAAAAAGGAGAAGATAGTCTCACATCAACTAGGCGTATCAACGGGCCGTGGAGATGCCCATTAATAGATATCAATGTTAGTGAGTAGGGATTGCCATGCAACGGATGCACTAGAGCTATAAGTATATGAAAGCTCAACAAAAGAAACTAAGTGGGTGTGCATCCAACTTGCTTGCTCACAAAGACTTAGGGCATTTTGAGGAAGCCCATCATTGGAATATACAAGCCAATTTCTATAATGTAAAATTCCCACTAGTATATGAAAGTGACAACATAGGAGACTCTCTATCATGAAGATCATGGTGCTACTTTGAAGCACAAGAGTGGAAAAGGATAGTAACATTGTCCCTTCTCTCATTTTCTCTCATTTTTTATTTTGGTGGGCTTCTTTGGCCTCTCTTTTTTATTTGGGCTTCTTTGGCCTCTTTTATTTTTTATAAAGTCCAGAGTCTCGTCCTGACTTGTGAGGGAATCATAGTCTCCATCATCCTTTCCTCACTTGGGACAATGCTCTAATAATGAAGATCATCACACTTTTATTTACTTACAACTCAAAAATTACAACTCAATACTTAGAAGAAAATATGAATCTATGTGGATGCTCCGGGATGTATCGGGATATGCAATGAATCAAGAGTGATATGTATGAACGAATTATCAAGGTGGCCTTGCCACAATACAATGTCAACTACATGATCATGCAAAAGCAATATGACAATGATGGAGCGTGTCATAATAAACGGAACGGTGGAAAGTTTCATGGCAATATATCTCGGAATGGCTATGGAAATGCTATAATAGGTAGGTATGGTGGCTGTTTTGAGGAAGGTATATGGTGGGTGTATAGTACCATCGAAAGTTGCGCGGCACAAGTGAGGATAGCAACAGTGGAAGGGTGAGAGTGTGTATAATCCATGGACTCAACATTAGTCATAAAGAACTCATATACTTATTGCAAAAATCTACGAGTTATTGAAACAAAGTACTACACGCATGCTCCTAGGGGGATAGATTGGTAGGAAAAGACCATCGCTTGTCCCCGACCGCCACTCATAAGGAAGACTGTCGGTGTCAAAACCGGCGGATCTCGGGTAGGGGGTCCCGAGCTATGCGTCTTAGGATCAATGGTAACAGGAGACAAGGGACACGATGTTTTACCCAGGTTCGAGCCCTCTTGATGGAGGTAAAACCCTACGTCCTGCTTGATTGATATTAATGATGTGGGTATTACAAGAGTGGATCTACCACGAGATCAAGGAGGCTAAACCCTAGAAGCTAGCCTATGGTATGATTGTTGTTGTTGTCGTGTCCTACGGACTAGAGCCATCCGGTTTATATAGACACCGGAGAGGGCTAGGGTTACATAGAGTCGGTTACAATGGTAGGAGATCTACATATCCGTATCGCCAAGCTTGCCTTCCACGCCAAGGAAAGTCCCATCCGGACACGGGGCAAAGTCTTCAATCTTGTATCTTCATAGTCTTGGAGTCCGGTCGATGATGATAGTCCGGCTGATGATGGTAGTCCGGCTATCCGTACACCCCCTAATCCGGGACTCCCTCAGTAGCCCCTGAACCAGGCTTCAATGACGATAAGTCTGGCGCGTATATTGCTTGGCATTGAAAGGCGGGTTCCTCCTCCGAATGATAGAAGATTGTGAACACCAGGATAGTGTCCGGCTCTGCAAAATAAATTCCACATTTCACCGTAGAGAGAATAATATATACACAAGTTCAATCTGCTGATGTTTTTTGCGGCATGACGTCATGCCACTACCAAGCCATTACTAGAATCGTTTTTTACTCTACCACCTCAGCGCGTTTAGCGAAGCGGTTTCCTTGGCACGTCTTGTCGAAGCAGAGATCGTGTTTCCCCTTAATCCGGGATTCTCATCAATACGGACGTGGGTAACCCAACCGCGCCATTGATGGTGACGCTTGGGGGATAAGCGAGTTTTACCAAGCCGGTGGGGGACGCGTAGACTTCGCCCGCCCATATAAGGGATAAGGATTCACCTTTTCACCTACGCCTTGTTCCTCCTTTTCTTATTCATCTCCGCGCACTCGAGCTCTAGCGCCCAAGCCCGCACATCTCGTCTCAACCTTTCCCCAGTCATGTCTGGAGTGGGAGGCAAGTGGATGACCTCCTCCGTTACAGAGGAGCACATCGAAAGACTGCGCACCGTCGGATACCTGTCCGGCGACATCACGCATCGGCTGCCCGACGAGGGGCAGCTCATCCCCACCCCCAGGCCCCATGAGAGGGTCGTTTTTCTTCCCCACTTCCTCCGTGGACTGGGTTTTCCACTTCACCCCTTTGTCCGGGGGCTCATGTTCTACTACGGCCTGGATTTCCATGATCTAGCACCGAACTTCATCCTCAACATCTCGGCGTTTATCGTCATGTGCGAGGCCTTCCTCTGCATCCAGCCCCACTTCGGCTTGTGGCTCAAGACCTTCAATGTCAAGCCAAAGGTAGTGAAGGGCACTCAAGCGGAGTGCGGAGGTGCCATGTTGGGCAAGATGACCAACGTCCTTTGGTTCGAAGGGGCCTTCATGGAATCCGTCAAGGGGTGGCAATCGGGGTGGTTCTATATCACCGAGCCGCGTGACCCTAAGTGGGTGGCGGCCCCAGAGTTCAGATCTGGTATCCCCACGCAGCACACCTCCTGGAAAGAGAAGGGCTTGCTGTGGGGTAGTTCGGAGGAGGTGATGGGACTCCAAGCCTGTATCCAGAAGCTGGTAAAGAAGCTCAGGCTGGTTAACGTGGTCCAAGTCATGCTCGTCCACCGGATTCTCCCATGCCAAGAGCGGGCATTCAATCTGTGGGAGTTCAATCCGGAACAGCACCAAGCGCTGAGCGGGCTCTTCGATACGACGTATGAAGGCGCCTGGAGGGTGCTGTTTAAGGGCGCCGAAGCCCCCGCATCCGCGACTGAAGATCGCGGATTTCGCTCGCAGCGCCAAGCCGACGAGGTAAGTGATTCTACCCCTTTATGGGACACTTGCTTTTCATAGTTTGACTCTATGCGGGTTTTAATTTCCCCTTTTCCTTTGACAGGACTGGATGAGGAAGGCGGAGCAGATTATCTGCCCGACTCCTATGCCAGAAAACCCAGTAGACGCCCGTCTAGCAAGGCTGCTGGTTCCGGCACCGCACGTGGTGCCGGAGAAGAAGGCCAAGAAGGAGGCCACGGGTGCTCGAAAGAGTTCCCGTTTTCAGGTGTCCGACGACTCCGGGGCGGACTCCTCCCCAGAAAACGAGGAGGAGAAAGAGGACTCTCTCCCAAAGGGGGGAGAGAGGAAGAGGAGGGCTTCCCCAACAGGGGAGGCCGAAGGGTCCAAGAGGGGAAGGACTATTCCCCCGGACAGCTCCGCCAACACCAACATTGGCGGCGAGGAAGAATGGCCTTCAAGGGCCAGGCCTCCGGCGAGATCGTAAGTATCCGGATTCCTGAATGAGTTATAATTTCTTTTTCTGCGTCACATAGTGTCATTCTGATGCCGCATGCTGCCTGTAGTCCGGCCAATGATGATCTCCCCGCTTCATCGAGCGGGTCGTTGGCTCCGTCAGAGGTAGATTCCATCCCGACCGCCTCCACCCCTCGCGACACCGAGGACGCCAAGGTGGGGTCCCAAGAAGGGGCCCATCAGGGGGAGGCTCCGGAGGCGCCACGAGGCGGCCTCCCGGACTTTGCGCCGGACTCCATATCAGAACCCGCAGTGGTTCCGGAATCCGGCCGGCGGCCCCTTCACACGAAGGGCAAGACCGTGGCGGCGGCGGCTTCCGTCCAACCGGAGGCGATGGAAAATTTGTTGGAGG
>NW_025232204.1:3072-10103 GCF_018294505.1 Triticum aestivum | reverse complement strand
CTTTTTTTTTGTTTCTGTTTCTCTTTTGTATTTTCTTTCTTTTATTTATTTTTCTTTTCTGTTTTAATTTATTTAAAATATTTATACATTTTATAAAACTGTGTCTTCTACACCATAATCATCTATGTAATATCTAGTACAACCCGAACAATTTTATTTTAAGGTTTGAAAACTTTTATTATTTACCAAATTTTGAATTTGAATTTGAATCGGTTTCGAGCTAACTCGAGATTAGCAACTATAATCGAGGTGACGTGGCATCACTAGCAGAGGATCACTGTAGCTTAATTACCCGGGCGTCACAATTCTCCTCCACTACAAGAAATCTCGTCCCGAGATTTAAGAGGGGTGTAAGGGGGGAAGTTTGGTAACGAATCTAGCGGGTCTTCTCATCCTGGCTTGCTCTTCTCGAAGAGGCCGGTCCAATACATTGATGTCTTCATTTCGCTGCTTTAGGTCATCAAGATGAAGTCGGCGTCCTTTCTTCCAGAACTCCATCGTACTTACGAAGGAATAAAGGGTGGGCATACAGGGAGAACGAAATTCTGCAAGGTTAACTATCTGGTCGATAAGATCGGGGAAGGTGGCGGAAAGTAACTCTCGAATTGAAACTTAACGAATTATCGAGAGCAAAGTAAGTAAGTACCACGAGAAGTTCCAAGCGGGTAGGCAATCGTTCGATGCCTGTTACAAGGCGTGAAAGGGGTTCAGAGCAACGGGAATAAGCAGTGCGTCTGATACCAGAATAGATCACTAGGAAGGTGGCTCGTGATCTTTCAAACGAAGCCAAGCGTGAGGATTAGCTTTAGTAACAGGGGTGCAGGAGAGTCAGGTTTCGATCCTGTGGAACTGTGGGTTATGGGCCCACCATGTGGTTGAAAGTAGGAAGGGGCCGACATCTTGCACGGTCATGATAGTAAGGTGTGTCAAAGGGTAGCCTGTCAGATATGTCGGCAACAACATCGGTAACAAGGGCGAGGGACGAAGAGAACCATTTTCCCGCTCGTTGAACGAGGCGGACCAATAGGCAAGGTTCTCGTCCATCGGTGGTTACCGGAATGTCATCAACAAATAGTAATAGGGTCTTACTTACAGAGTGGTACAACGAGGTGCTTACCTAAGCAGGGGATTATCACTGCTTAGATTATATAGGTCACAAGAATGTCAAACACAACAATGGAAAGGAAAATATGAATATCAGATTAAACAGAACAATGGAAAGGAAAATGTGTTAAAACACATAATTCAGGGGTATATCCTTCCCAAGGACAAGCAGAGCAAGATATCCATGATAGGATATAAAGTAGACAACCATTTAGGTAAGGGGGGAGGAATCTCATGATATTACCCATACAACGGTGTTAGGATAAATGATAAACAAAATTTAGCATCGTGCTTCAAATGTTCCTGTTGAAAATCGGAGTACCATTGACATGCTTCGAGGTAGCATTGACATGGTCTTCAGGTGAAGATCAAACTTTGAAAACACGAAGGATCCATCAGGAATAACTTGTAGAATAAATCTTACAATTTCCTCATGGATGAATGGATAACCTTGCTGAAAAGGAATCTATAATGATAGGTCCTCCAGACGAGGGGGTGCTAGGCATGACATCATGTTACCGGGTCATCGAAGGATCAACATCATAACTCTTGGGAAATGTCCCAACCATCATATCCGACCAAGATTCAGATCCGATTGGTGTCATGATACCTCAGACTCAGGATGTCCGAGAAGAAAAGCTGCGGCACATATCGACGAAATGACATTGTAAGATTCTCGGGAAATGAACTATGGGAGCGGGTTCCTGAAACAATAGTTCATCATTAAACCAAGGAGAGGATGAGGAGGTGACTGATGGACTCAGCGATAACTCATCGAGGTATCCAAAAGATGGATCTCCACAATTATGTGGATAAGGAGATAACATTTGTCAGATCAAATGATATAATGGGTATGCTCGAGGAAAACATACATAAATAAACATTGGTTGAAATGTGCGCCCGAAATATGGGTTGGGTTGCACGACCAATGTCAGAATGGTGATTCAATTAACGAAGGACTTAGAATGAACTATCGCCCATTCACTTCAAAGCAATAGGGTTGCTAGGAGTTTAGAATTCACACGTCATAGCTCCAATGTCGGTATTCCGGTTGAAAACAATACGAGGACCAAGGAATGAACGAAGATGGCAAGAAGTATTATGATATCAAGAATTATTAAGAGGTGGTGAAATTCTCACCACATTCTTGACAAAAAGAGATGGTAATACTTCCGAGGTAAGGAAGATCAATTGCTGGACAGCAAGGAACTCAAGGTATAACACCAAACATGAACAAGCTTGTGTTGGTGGGAGGGCAATAAAGTGGTCGACGATAATACAATTCATCGAGGGCAAGGATGGTATTTCTCATCATGAATTCAATTGATATCCTGGATGAGCTCGGAATGTTGATGATCACGACACCTTTGTCGCGAGAGTTCATGAAGATGTAATCGATCGGTGACGACATCAAGTCAAGTAATGATGAAGTGAAATGTTATTGGAACCAAAGGTACGACACAAACTCGAAACCAAGCTTGTTGTTCAAGGCGAATTGATATGACGATTAGGATCGACGTAAGGTTAGTTCATCGTCGAAAATTGGTGCTCCGAGAATAAGGACCAGGTAGCACAGTTAGAATCGTCACGACAATGATATAGCCAAACAGGCTAGGAATGGCGTGATCGGGTACAAACTCGTACTTATAGAAGCTTACTGAAGAGTTGTTGAACCGTAGAGCGGACTCGGTTCAGTTATCGGTGTCTTTGAGTGTTCAATAACTCAGAGCCCGCGAAAAATTGGAATCAGTGGGAAGGTAGCACTTGATGAAGAACTCATAAAAAGTTATGCAGTTCCATGATAATCTCGAGATACCAGGGGGTAATACTCGACACAAGATCAAAGTAAAGGTTGGTCGGGTGTATTGATCCATAGAAGACAATTGTTTTAACTTGTCCGAGAAATGAGATCAAAGAAGAACAATCATGGTCGGAACCACGATTGCAAAAGGCCAGATCCTAGATATAAGATGAACTTATACCAAAGGAATAATTCATTTAAGAGAAGCTTTAATGATAAGATCTACATCGTGTCCATGGGCATGAACACAAGTTCAAGGTCGACTCCCACTTCTCCAATGCATAACCTTTCATTCACTTCTCACGTTCGATGAAGTTGCAGTGTTGAAATTTTATCTGGTGAAGCACCAGAAGAGTATGACTCGTGAAAACTTTCGGGTTCACACGGTTTAGAGAAGGCATATGTTCAACCCATAGGGGCTTCTTAGAAACATATACCACAAGTTTCAAGAGTAAATAACACAAGCCCGAAAGCAGAGCATGGTTGGCCAAGCAGAGGATACAACTTAACAAAGGCATTATGTATCAGGGGAAGAACTCACAAAGTGATCAAATGTGAAGGACACTGTCGGATAACAATCCAACAAAGGACTTGATGGTCCACAAAGGATCTGATACGAGTATCGGTACTCAACTAGAGGAAGAAGAATGCAAGGAGATTAGATTATAGAAACAACTGACTAACTCAATTGTCAAATGCAAAGGAATTATGATTTCCAAATCAAGGGATCAGAAGCAATGCTCTGATTAGGGATGGATAAGTTGAATAGCCTTAGGGTACAATCAACGACAATTGGATTGGTCGAGAACCAATTCCAGTTAAAAGAATGGAAGCTCAGCCGGAAAGGTAATTTATAAGGATCAATGATGATTGCGTGTATTCGCAGCATATTGAGTCAACAGACTCAAAATGATAATGACAAGGAATGTCAATAAGATTTCTATACTTATGGGATTAATCATAATGAAAGCAAACAAGAAATTCCAGAGCAATAGGTTGCTGAGGATTTTCGGAATATCGGGTGGTATTTCGAAGACTTTTGTGTAACACATGAACAACTGGGGGATGAGCGGATACTCGATAAGTGCGAGAATTAACCGTAGGGGTATTCAAGTGACAAAGAACATCAAGGCAGTAAGCTCAAGGGATTATTGAAACAACGACGAGTTTTTCAGGGTATCTTGTAATAACAAGACCACTGGGGATGAATGTAAGAATAACAAATGCAAGTAGTTATCCATAAGGGTTTGCGGTGGAAGGTGAATTGCAAACGCGATGAACACAAGTTCTCGGGTTAACAGTGGAGAGTATCTTCAGGGTCTTCTGGTGCAGCAGACGATCATTAGTAATAAGGGGCTCTCCGGGTGAAAGTGATAACGAGATCCTAATGTTAGATTTAGTAAACTTCATTTAACCCGAATAGAGGAGAGATCAGAGTCCCAGAGTAAAGGTCGAGGAGTAAAAGATCCTAGTACCACCCAATGGCGACGTGGGCCCATGGGCCGCACAGCCATGTTAGTAAAAGTTTTGTAAAGTCTAGACTCGACTTCGGCCAAGGAGTTGGAAGGGGGATTCCTACAGGCAGTCGGCTCTGATACCAACTTGTGACGCCCCCGATTTAATCGTACACTAATCATGCACGCAAATGTGTACGATCAAGATCAGGGACTCACGGGAAGATATCACAACACAACTCTACAAATAAAATAAGTCATACAAGCATCATAATACAAGCCAGGGGCCTCGAGGGCTCGAATACAAGTGCTCGATCATAGACGAGTCAGCGGAAGCAACAATATCTGAGTACAGACATAAGTTGAACAGGGTGCCATAAGATGGCTAGCACAAACTGGGATACAGATCGAAAGAGGAGCAGGCCTCCTGCCTGGGATCCTCCTAGGTCACTCCTGGTTGTCATCAGCGGGCAGCACGTAGTAGTAGGCACCTCCGGTGTAGTAGGGGTCGTCGTCGACGGTGGCGTCTGGCTCCTGGACTCCAGCATCTGGTTGCGACAACCAGGTAGAAGGGAAAGGGGAAAAGAGGGAGAAAAGCAACCGTGAGTACTCATCCAAAGTACTCGCAAGCAAGGAGCTACACTACATATGCATGGGTATATGTGTAAGGAGGCCATATCGGTGGACTGAACTGCAGAATGCCAGAATAAGAAGGGGATAGCTAATCCTGTCGAAGACTACGCTTCTGGTAGCCTCCGTCTTGCAGCATATAGAAGAGAGTAGATTGTAGTCCTCCAAGTAGCATCTCCAAGTAGCATCTCCAAGCAGCATCTCCAGTAGCATCGCATAGCATAATCCTACCCGGCGATCCTCTCCTCGTCGCCCTGTAGAAAAGTGATCACCGGGTTGTCTGTGGAACTTGGAAGGGTGTGTTTTATTAAGTATCCGGTTCTAGTTGTCATAAGGTCAAGGTACAACTCCAAGTCGTCCTGTTACCGAAGATCACGGCTATTCGAATAGATTAACTTCCCTGCAGGGGTGCACCACATAGCCCAACACGCTTGATCCCATTTGGCCGGACACACTTTCCTGGGTCATGCCCGGCCTCGGAAGATCAACACGTCGCAGCCCCACCTAGGCAAAACAGAGAGGCCAGCACGCCGGTCTAAACCTAAGCGCACAGGGGTCTGGGCCCATCGCCCATAGCACACCTGCACGTTGCGAGGGCGGCCGGAAGCAGAACTAGCCCCCTTAATACAAGAGCAGGCTTACGTTCCAATCCGGCGCGCGCCGCTCCGTCGCTGACGTCTGAAGTGCTTCGGCTGATACCACGACGTCGGGATACCCATAACTACTCCCACGTAGATGGTTAGTGCGTATAGGCTCGTAGCCAGACTCAGATCAAATACCAAGATCTCGTTAAGCGTGTTAAGTATCCGCGAACGCCGAACAGGGCCAGGCCCACCTGTCTCCTAGGTGGTCTCAATCTGCCCTGCCGCTCCGCCACAAAGTAACAGTCGGGGGCCGTCGGGAACTCAGGCCCACCACTACCTGGATGGAGCCACCTGTCCTTTCAGCCCCCTCGTCAGAATCACTTGCGGGTACTCAATGAGCTGACCCGACTTTAGTCACCATCTGTATAGTATATATGTATGTATAGTATATACCCGTGATCACCTCCCGAGTGATCACGGCCCAATAGTATAGCGAGGCAGACTGACAAGAATGTAGGGCCAATGATGATAAACTAGCATCCTATACTAAGCATATAGGATTGCAGGTAAGGTATCAACAGATGTAGCGACAATGTCAGGCTATGCATCAGAATAGGATTAACGAAAGCAGTAACATGCTACACTACTCTAATGCAAGTAGTATAAAGTAGAATAGGCGATATCTGGTGATCAAAGGGGGGGCTTGCCTGGTTTCTCTGGCAAGAGAGAGGGGTCGTCGGTGACATAGTCGATCACAGGGACATCAGCATCGGTCTCGAGGTCTATCGGAGAGAAGAGGGGGAAGTACAGTAAATACATAGCAGGCAAGTGCATGACAGGACAACAGACAGAGCTAGACGTGTTCTAACGCAGCGCTAGGCGATACTGGCGAAGGGGGAAACATCCGGGAAAGTCTTCCCGGTTCCGGACGTCTGTCAGACAGTTGAACCGGAGAGGAAAGTTTGCAGGTTCGATAGGTTAGGGGTGTGTGGCGGACGAACGGACTGCGTATCCGGATTCGTCACGTCGTTCTGAGCAACTTTCATGTAGAAAGTATTTTCATCCGATTTACGGATTAAAAGATATGATTTTCTAAAGATTTTAAAACATTTTCTGATTTTAATTATATATTTAATTCCAACCTTATCCAAAACAGTGTGTGATGACGTAGGCATGACATCAGAGTGATGTCAGCAGGTCAACTGGTCGGTTGACCAGTCAAAACTGACATGGGGGACCCACCTGTCATAGAGAGTGGGTTAAACAGAGTTTAAACTAATCTAAAATTAGTTAGTAAACCTACTGGGCCCACCTGTCAGTGTCTAATTAAGTTTTAGTTAATTAACTAAATTAATTAGCAGTTTATATATTTGTTTTATTTGTTTTACGGCATGGGGCCCGCATGTCAGTGGCAGTAGCTGCCACGTCAGCACGTTGACTGGGTCAACCCAGTCAACA
>NW_025232204.1:0-1486 GCF_018294505.1 Triticum aestivum | reverse complement strand
CCCCCCGCGGCGCCGGCGAGGGGGGGTCCGGTGGCGACCGTGCCCTGTAGCGGCGCGGAACCGAGGAACAGGGAGAGGGTGCGGTGTGGGGAGATGGGCCGGCTGGGCCGACCAGGCCGGTGGCGGTCCAGGGAGGCAGGGGCTGCGGCCGGGTTGAGCTGGGCCACCTGGTCCAGGGGGGCTTCCCCTTTTCTTCTTTTTTTTGTTTCTGTTTCTCTTTTGTATTTTCTTTCTTTTATTTATTTTTCTTTTCTGTTTTAATTTATTTAAAATATTTATACATTTTAGAAAACTGTGTCTTCTACACCATAATCATCTATGTAATATCTAGTACAACCCGAACAATTTTATTTTAAGGTTTGAAAACTTTTATTATTTACCAAATTTTGAATTTGAATTTGAATCGGTTTCGAGCTAACTCGAGATTAGCAACTATAATCGAGGTGACGTGGCATCACTAGCAGAGGATCACTGTAGCTTAATTACCCGGGCGTCACAATTCTCCTCCACTACAAGAAATCTCGTCCCGAGATTTAAGAGGGGTGTAAGGGGGGAAGTTTGGTAACGAATCTAGCGGGTCTTCTCATCCTGGCTTGCTCTTCTCGAAGAGGCCGGTCCAATACATTGATGTCTTCATTTTGCTGCTTTAGGTCATCAAGATGAAGTCGGCGTCCTTTCTTCCGGAACTCCATCGTAGTTACGAAGGAATAAAGGGTGGGCATACAGGGAGAACGAACTTCTGCAAGGTTAACTATCTGGTCGATAAGATCGGGGAAGGTGGCGGAAAGTAACTCTCGAATTGAAACTTAACGAATTATCGAGAGCAAAGTAAGTAAGTACCACGAGAAGTTCCAAGCGGGTAGGCAATCGTTCGATGCCTGTTACAAGGCGTGAAAGGGGTTCAGAGCAACGGGAATAAGCAGTGCGTCTGATACCAGAATAGATCACTAGGAAGGTGGCTCGTGATCTTTCAAACGAAGCCAAGCGTGAGGATTAGCTTTAGTAACAGGGGTGCAGGAGAGTCAGGTTTCGATCCTGTGGAACTGTGGGTTATGGGCCCACCATGTGGTTGAAAGTAGGAAGGGGCCGACATCTTGCACGGTCATGATAGTAAGGTGTGTCAAAGGGTAGCCTGTCAGATATGTCGGCAACAACATCGGTAACAAGGGCGAGGGACGAAGAGAACCATTTTCCCGCTCGTTGAACGAGGCGGACCAATAGGCAAGGTTCTCGTCCATCGGTGGTTACCGGAATGTCATCAACAAATAGTAATAGGGTCTTACTTACAGAGTGGTACAACGAGGTGCTTACCTAAGCAGGGGATTATCACTGCTTAGATTATATAGGTCACAAGAATGTCAAACACAACAATGGAAAGGAAAATATGAATATCAGATTAAACAGAACAATGGAAAGGAAAATGTGTTAAAACACATAATTCAGGGGTATATCCTTCCCAAGGACAAGCAGAGCAAGATATCCATGA
>NW_025232203.1:9362-10103 GCF_018294505.1 Triticum aestivum | reverse complement strand
GTGGCAGCCATCCGGCTGCCGACCGGTGCCATGGTAGCCATTGGCCGTCTTCCCCCCTACTTCACCCTCGTGGCGTCCCTCCACGTAGAACCCTAGCCTTCGCCCCTCCTCTCGCGCCCCTGCCTCTCGTCGTCGTCATGCCACCCGAGGCCGCGTCCTCACATCATCGCCCCGTCCCCATCATCCCCATGCCATCGCCGACCACCGCCGCGGCACGTGGACCTCGCCGCCGTCTCCTCGCCTTTTTCCCCGAGCTGCTTCTTCGCGCCTCAACGCCCCCTCTCCCTATCAAACGTCGGTGAGACCCCCGCTTGACCACCACCCCGGTCCCCTCTGCCTCCGTCGCCCGCTGCGCCGACCGCGCTCACCCCGCCGTGACCGCGTCACGGCCGTCCGGTACGCGCCCACACGCGCCCGCGCCCTGATATCGCCCGCCGCCCTTCCCCTACTCCGCCACTGCCCTGTGGCCGTCGCCCGTACGCCCCGACGCCCATTAGCCGCGCCTGCTGACCCGCCCCGGTTGGCCCTAGACAGATGACACATGGGGCCCGCACACGGCTTACGCAAACGGAACGCGCTTAGGCTTGCCTCTTCACTGACACGCGGGACTGCACTTGGAGAAACCGACCATGCACCAAACTCCCCCCACCCACCGCGCGAAAATCCTCCACCCCCACAAAAATTCCCCCCAAATTCGATTCAACCGCCCTTCGGCCAAATATTCCCCAAACCCCCTCCCCC
>NW_025232203.1:0-730 GCF_018294505.1 Triticum aestivum | reverse complement strand
AGGAAGTGCGTCCGAGCAAAAAAAAAAACCAAAACGATTCGCCCCCCTGACTGCTGCGACCCACCAGCTACATCTTCGCACGCAAGGAAGTGCCTGTTAGTCGGGACCCACCTGGTCGAAGCGTACGTAGCGTTGTCATTCTGGTCGCGAACGTGTACGTACATATATACTGGTGGATGTAGAGGCGCACATGTGTCGTAGTAGAGGCGCGCACGTAGCATGTACACGTACGTACAGCGGCGAGGATGCAAGAAAGAAAATACGGCCACGTACGTACATACAGGCAGGGTCTCTAATGCCTATCGCGCATACGTACATGGCTGGATCGGAATGGAGAAACAGCGTCGTCGTCGTGTTCATGGGGATCCAATCGGCTGAGTCGGAACGGAATGCGTGGTCGTGTTCATCGGGAGGGCTTGGACAGAACAGGCGATGGAAACGAGGCCTGGCGTACCGCACAACGGAGGAAACGGCCTTGTGTTCGACCGGCCACGTTCGAAACGGGGTCCTATTGATCGGGAGGGGCCTCGCGTACCGCAAAACGGAGGAAATGGACCTCCTACGGTCGAAACGAAGGTCCTGTTGATCGGGAGGGGTGTGGCGTACCGCAAAACGGACAAAACGGACTTGTGTTGGAGCGCTACGGTCGAAACGGAGGTCCTGTTCATCGGGAGGGGTGTGGCATACCGCAAAACGGACGAAACAAACTTGTGTTGGAGCACTACGGTCG
>NW_025232202.1:0-10104 GCF_018294505.1 Triticum aestivum | reverse complement strand
AAAAAATCATAAGCAAGCTTACAGGACGAAACTCCGCCGCCACGAGGCGGAACCTTGGCGGAACCTATCTAGGGCTCCAGCGGAGCTGTTGTGCCGGGGAAACGTCCCTCCGGGAGGGGGAAATCATCACCATCGTCATCCCCAATGATCCTCTCATCGGGAGGGGGTCAATCTCCATCAACATCTTCACCAGCACCATCTCCTCTCAAACCCTAGTTCATCTCTTGTATCCAATCTTTGTACCCAAACCTCAGATTGGTACCTGTGGGTTGCTAGTAGTGTTGATTACTCCTTGTAGTTGATGCTAGTTGGTTTATCTTGTGGAAAATTATTTGTTCAGATCCTTAATGCATATTAATACCCCTCTGATCATGAACATGAATATGCTTTGTGAGTACTGAGTAGATGATAAGTAGATGATGGGTTGCTAGAGTGACAGAAGCTCAAACCCTAGTTTATGTGTTGCTTCGTAAGGGACTGATTTGGATCCACTAGTTTCATGCTATGGTTAGGTTTACCTTAATACTTCTTTTGTAGTTGCGGATGCTTGCAATAGGGGTTAATCATAAGCAGGATGCTTGTCCAAGAAAGGACAGGACCCAAGCACCGGTCCACCCACATATCAAATTATCAAAGTAACGAACGCAAATCATATGAGCGTGATGAAAACTAGCTTGATGATAATTCCCATGTGTCCTCGGGAGCGCTTTTCTCGTTATAAGAAATTTTCCAGGATTGTCCTTTGCTACAAAAAGGATTGGGCCACCTTGCTGCACCTTATTTACTTTCATTGCTCATTACCCGTTACAAGTTATCTTATCACAAAACTATCTGTTAACTACAATTTCAGTGCTTGCAAAGAATACCTTACTGAAAGCAGCTTGCCATTTCCTTCTGCTCCTCATTGGGTTCGACACTCTTACTTGGTAAGGAAACATTTATATAGTGTGCTGAAATTTACTGTCACTTGTTACTATGGAAACTAATCCTTTGAGGGGCTTGTTCGGGGTATCTTCGCCCCGACCAGTAGAGCAAAGAGTTGCTCCTCAACCTACTGAACCTATTGAAAATGTTTACTTTGAGATTCCTTCGGGTATGATAGAAAAACTGCTAGATAATCCCTTTGCAGGAGATGGAACATTGCATCCTGATTTACACCTTATCTATGTGGATGAAGTTTGTGGATTATTTAAGCTTGCAGGTATACCCGATGATGTTATTAAGAGGAAGGTCTTCCCTTTATCTTTGAAGGGAGATGCATTGACATGGTATAGGCTATGTGATGATACGGGATCTTGGGACTATAAACGATTGAAGCTGGAATTTCACCAGAAGTTTTATCTGATGCATCTTGTTCATCGTGATCGTAATTATATATATAATTTTTGGCCTCGCGAAGGAGAAAGCATCGCTCAAGCTTGGGGGAGGCTTAATTCAATGTTATATTCATGCCCCAATCATGAGCTCTCAAGAGAAATGATTATTCAAAATTTTTATGCTCGGCTTTCTCTCAATGATCGCACCATGCTCGATACTTCTTGTGCTGGTTCTTATATGCTGAAGACTATTGAATTCAAGTGGGACTTATTGGAAAGTATTAAACGCAACTCTAAAGATTGGGGTTCCGTCGACGGTAAGGAGTCAGGTATGACACCTAAGTTTGATTGTGTTAAGTCTTTTATGGATACCAATGCTTTTCGTGGATTTAGCACTAAATATGGACTTGACTCTGAGATAGTAGCTTCTTTTTGTGAATCTTTTGCTACTCACATTGATCTCCCTAAGGAGAAGTGGTTTAAATATAATCCTCCCATTGAAGTAAATTAGTTGCACCTGTTACAGTTGAAGAAAAGATTACCACCTATAATGATCCTATTGTTCCTACTACTTATGTTGAGAAACCACCTTTCCCTATTAGGATAAAGGATCATGCTAAAGCTTCAACTGTTGTTCGTAAGAGTAATACTAGAACATATACACCTCCTGATCAAATTAAAGTTGAACCTACTATTTCTATGGTTAAAGATCTCTTGGCTGATAATATAGATGAGCATGTTATTTACTTCTGTGAGGAAGCTGCTAATATTGCTAGACCCGATGCTAAGATACATAGACCTGTCGTAGACATGCCTGTTATTTCTGTTAAAATAGGAGATCATTGTTATCATGGCTTATGTGATACGGGTGCTAGTGGCAGTGCAATACCTATTTCCTTATATAATGAAATTATGCATGATATTGCACCCGCTGAGTTAGAAGATATTGATGTTACAATTAAGCTTGCCAATAGGGATACTATTTCACCATTTGGGATTGTTAGAGATGTTGAAGTCTTGTGTGGGAAAGTTAAATATCCTGCTGATTTTCTTGTTCTTGGTTCCCCACAAGATAACTTTTGTCCCATTATATTTGGTAGACCCTTCTTGAATACTGTTAATGCTAAGATATATTGTGAAAAGGATGTTGTTACAATTGGCTTGGGGGATGTGAAACATGAGTTTAATTTTGCTAAATTTCGTAGACAACCCCATGATAAAGAATTACCTAGTAGGGATGAAATTATTGGTCTTGCTTCTATTGCTGTACCTCCTACTGATCCGTTAGAACAATATTTGCTAGACCATGAAAATGGTATGTTTATGAATGAAAGAAGGGAGATAGACGGAGTATTCCTTAAACAGGATCCTATTCTGAAACACAACTTGCCTGTTGAAATCCTAGGGGATCCTCCTCCACCTAAGGGTGATCCCGTGTTTGAGCTTAAACCATTACCTGATACTCTTAAATATGCTTATCTTGATGAAAAGAAGATATATCCTGTTATTATTAGTGCTAACCTTTCAGAGCAGGAAGAGGAAAGATTATTGAAAACTCTGAAGAAGCACCGTGCTGCTATTGGATATACTCTTGATGATCTTAAGGGCATTAGTCCCACTCTATGCCAACACAAAATTAAATTGGACGAAGACGCCTAACCTGTTAGAGATCATCAACGATGGTTAAATCCTAAGATGAAAGAAGTGGTAAGAAAGGAAATACTAAAGTTCCTTGAGGCAGGTATAATTTACCCCGTTGCTGATAGTGAGTGGGTAAGTCCTGTCCATTGTGTCCCTAAGAAGGGAGGTATTACTGTCGTTCCTAATGATAAAGATGAATTGATCCCGCAAAGAATTATTACAGGTTATAGGATGGTAATTGATTTCCGCAAATTAAATAAAGCTACTAAGAAAGATCATTACCCTTTACCTTTTATTGATCAAATGCTAGAAAGACTATCCAAACATACACATTTCTGCTTTCTAGATGGTTATTCTGGTTTCTCTCAAATACCTGTGTCAGTGGACGATCAAGCAAAGGCCACTTTTACTTGCCCTTTCGGTACTTTTGCTTATAGACGTATGCCTTTTGGTTTATGTAATGCACCTGCTACCTTTCAAAGATGCATGATGGCTATATTCTCTGACTTTTGTAAAAAGATTTGTGAGGTATTCATGGATGATTTCTCCGTTTATGGATCCTCTTTTGATGATTGCTTGAGCAACCTTGATCGAGTTTTGCAGAGATGTGAAGACACTAGTCTCATCTTGAATTGGGAGAAGTGCCACTTTACGGTTAATGAAGGCATTGTCTTGGGGCATAAAATTTATGAAAGAGGTATTGAAGTTGATAAAGCTAAAGTTGATGCTATTGAAAAGATGTCGTGTCCCAAGGACTTAAAAGGTATAAGAAGTTTCCTTGGCCATGCCGGTTTTTATAGGAGGTTCATTAAGGACTTTTCTAAAATCTCTAGGCCTCTGACTAATCTATTACAAAAAGATATTCCTTTTGTCTTCGATGATGATTGTGTAGAAGCATTTGAAATACTTAAGAAAGCTTTGATTTCTGCACCTATTGTTCAACCACCTGATTGGAATTTACCCTTTGAAATTATGTGTGATCCTAGTGATTATGCTGTAGGTGTTGTTCTAGGGCAAAGAGTTGATAAGAAATTAAATGTTATTCAATATGCTAGTAAAACTCTAGGCACTGCCCAGAGAAATTATGCTACCACTAAAAAAGAATTCTTAGCAGTTGTATTTGCTTGTGATAAGTTCAGACCTTATATTGTTGATTCTAAAGTAACTATTCACACTGATCATGCTGCTATTAAATATCTTATGGAAAAGAAAGATGCTAAACCTAGACTTATTAGATGGGTTCTCTTGCTACAAGAATTTGATTTGCATATTATTGATAGAAACGGAGCTGAGAACCCCGTTGCAGACAACTTGTCTAGGTTAGAGAATGTTCTTGATGACCCACTACCTATTGATGATAGCTTTCCTGATGAACAATTAGCGGTCATAAATGCTTCTCGTACTGCTCCATGGTATGCTGATTATGCTAATTACATTGTTACTAAATTTATACCACATAGCTTCACATACCAGCAAAAGAAAAAGTTCTTTTATGATTTAAGACATTACTTCTGGGGTGACCCACACCTTTATAAAGAAGGAGTAGATGGTGTTATTAGACGTTGTGTACCTGAGCATGAACAGGAACAGATCCTGCGCAAGTGTCACTCCGAACCATATGGAGGACACCACGCTAGAGATAGAACGGCACATAAGGTATTGCAATCCGGTTTTTATTGGACTACTCTCTTCAAAGATGCTCGTAAGTTTGTCTTGTCTTGTGATGAGTGTCAAAGAATTGGTAATATTAGTAGACATCAAGAAATGCCTATGAATTATTCTCTTGTTATTGAACCATTTGATGTTTGGGTCTTTGATTATATGGGACCTTTTCCTGCCTCTAATGGATATACACATATTTTAGTTGTTGTTGATTACGTTACTAAGTGGGTAGAAACTATTCCAACTAGTAGTGTTGATCATAACACCTCTATTAAGATGCTGTAAGAAGTTATTTTTCCGAGGTTTGGAGTCCCTAGACATCTCATGACTGATGGTGGTTCACATTTTATTTATGGTGCTTTCCGTAAAATGCTTGCTAAGTATGATGTTAATCATATAATTGCATCTCCATATCACCCACAGTCTAGTGGTCAAGTAGAATTGAGTAACAGAGAGCTCAAATTAATTTTGCAAAAGACTGTTAATAGATCTAGAAAGAATTGGTCCAAGAAACTTGATGATGCATTATGGGCCTATAGAACTGCATATAAGAATCCTATGGGTATGTCTCCGTATAAAATGGTTTATGGAAAAGCATGTCACTTACCTCTCGAACTTGAACATAAGGCATATTGGGCTATTAAAGATCTCAATTATGATTTCAAACTTGCCGGTGAGAAGAGGTTATTTGACATTAGCTCACTTGATGAATGGAGACCCAAGCCTATGAGAATGCCAAGCTGTTTAAAGAAAAAGTTAAAAGATGGCATGACAAAAGGATACAAAAGCGCGAGTTTAATGTAGGTGATTATGTGTTGCTATTCAACTCTTGTTTAAGATTTTTTGCAGGAAAACTTCTCTCTAAATGGGAAGGTCCTTACGTTATCGAGGAGGCCTACCGTTCCGGTGCCATAAAAATCAACAACTTCGAAGGCACAAGTCCGAGGGTGGTGAACGGTCAAAGAATCAAACATTATATCTCAGGTAATCCTATAAATGTTGAAACTAATATTATTGAAACCGTGACCTCGGAGGAATATATAAGAGACACTTTCCAAAACATTTCAGACTCCGGAAAGGAATAGGTATGTGGTACGGTAAGTAAACCGACTCCAAAATAGTTGTAATAGCAATTTTTCTCTGGTTTGGAATATTTAAGAAAATAGGAAAATAAGAAGTAGTCCGGGAAGGACACGAGGCCTCCACGAGGGTGGAGGGCGCGCCCATCCCTACTGAGCGTGCCCCCCTGCCTCGTGGGCACCTCGTGTGCTCTCCGGACTCTGTTTTCTTGCACGATACTTCTTTTGGTCGGTAAAAATTCATTATATAATCTCCCAAAGGTTTTGACCACCATATCACGCAAAAATCTTCTGTTTTCATTTGAGCTGTTTTTTGACAGATCTAGAGCACCATGACGTCTCCAAGCGCTCCCAAGGACAAGTTTTTTGAGAGGTTTATCAACCCCTATCTCGCGGAGGTGCTGCATCACCCTCAAACCATTGAGATGCATGAGGGGGTGCTCCGCGATGTGGAGGGACCAAGGAGTACCGGAAGCATGGAGACAAAGCTCGAAGCGATGGAACAACAAGTTTTCAAGTGCCAAGGGATGGTGGAGCGCGGACTTAATGCCAACCATATGATGATCGCCGAATTCACCAACAACCACAAGCTGGACGCCAAGAACATTGGGGAGGCCATCTTCAAGCTTCATGAGAAAATCGAGCACCTCCAAGCCCAGATCTATGATCTTCAAAACCAAAACTGTGAGTATGAATATAGATTCAAAAGGATGAGTTTGGATGCAGATTTGAGGATCCCAGAGACTCGATCATCCTTCTATGATGGTGAGCCTATGCCTTGGAAGATGGACGACAAGCCTACATCATCTACAACTCCTTCTTCACCACCTCCAAGGACATAATCACTTGGGTATGGGCACTCCCCTTGGAAACTGCCAAGCTTGGGGGAGTTGCCCCGGTATCGTATCACCATCACACTCCTATCTTTACCGTTTTACTTAGTTCGATCCTTTTAGTAATATCCTGATCTAGTAGAATAAAGTATTGGTACGAATTAGTTTTGAGTTTTGCTTTGTGATCCCTCTATGTAATCGAGTCCGTGAGCTATATATAATAAAGATTAGTGTTGAGTCAAGGGCTTTGCTATCTTGCTATGATCTCAAGTGCATAAAAGAATAAAAAGAATAAAAGAGTTCATATTGATCTTATGGATAGTAATGACTTCACATATAGAGAGTATGAGGCTTAAAAGTTGTTGAAAGTTGACAAACATAGTTTTGGTCATCATTGCAATTAATATGAAGTAATAAAGAAAGAGAGGTTTTCACATATAAATATACTATCTTGGACATCTTTTATAATTGTGAGCACTCATTAAAGTATGACATGCTAAAGAGTTGATGTTGGACAAGGAAGGCAATGTAATGGGTTATGTTTTCTCACATCTCAGTTAAAGTATATTGTCATGGATCGTTCAACATGTTGAGCTTGCCTTTCCCTCTCATGCTAGCCAAATTCCTTGCACCAAGTAGAAATACTACTTGTGCTTCCAAATATCCTTAAACCCAGTTTTGCCATGAGAGTCCACCATACCTACCTATGGATTGAGTAAGATCCTTCAAGTAAATTGTCATGTTGCAAGCAATAAAAAATGCTCTCTAAATATGTATGATTTATTAGTGCGGAGAAAATAAGCTTTATACAATCGTGTGATATGGAAGTAATAAAAGAGACTGACTGCATAATAAAGGTTCATATCACAAGTGGCAATATAAAGTGACGTTTTTTTTGCATTAAGATTTTGTGCATCCACCCAAAAAGCACATGACAACCTCTGCTTCCCTCTGCGAAGGGCCTATCTTTTACTTTATGTCTTTTACATTATGCAAGAGTCAAGGTGATCCTCACCTTTCCCCTTTTCATTTTATCCTTTGGCAAGCACCTCGTGTTGGAAAGATCCTGATATATATATCCAATTGGATGTAAGTTAGCATGAACTATTATTGTTGACATTACCCTTGAGGTAAAACGTTGGGAGGCAACACTATAAGCCCCTATCTTTCTCTGTGTCCGATTAAAACTCCAGAACCATAAGTATTGCATGAGTGTTAGCAATTGTAGAAGACTATATGATAGTTGAGTATGCGGACTTGCTGAAAAGCTCTATTCTTGACTCTTTCCGATGTTATAATAAATTGCAATTGCTTCAATGACTAAGATTATAGTTTGTTAGTTCTCAATGAAGTTTCTGAACGATACTTGACATTGTGAATAGATTGTTACTTGAGCATAAGAAATCATATGACAATATAGGACAAATGTTTCCTACAAGCAGTGGTAGTTACCACCGCTTGCGTTTTGTATGTTGTATGTAGTATATGTCGAAACCGAGAGTATGTACGTGTAGTATGTAGTATATAAGAATGTTTAGGTAGTATATATACTAATATTTAGGTAGTATGTATCATATTTTGAATATGCTCTTTTTTACGTACAAATATGTACGTATTTCACAAATATAACAAAAACTATGGACTCATATGCAATTTTTTCATGTAACTTGCTTTCAAATATCTTAGATATAGTATATTAACATATTTAAAATAAAAAAATAGTATATATAGTACCACATGGTAGTATATGAGATATGTGGGGTAACTACCACCGGGTGGTAGGATGGATTTTCCCTATATATATATATGTGTGTGTGTGTGTGTGTGTGTGTGTATGATGTTGTTATAAGAATGATCATGATGCCCTCATGTCCGTATTTTATTTTTATCGACACCTCTATCTCTAAACATGTGGACATATTCTTCGATATCAGCTTCCGCTTGAGGACAAGCGAGGTCTAAGCTTGGGGGAGTTGATACGTCCATTTTGCATCATGCTTTTATATCGATATTTATTGCATTATGGGCTGTTATTACACGTTATGTCACCATACTTATGGCTATTATCTCTTATTTTACAAGGTTTATCATGAAGAGAGAGAATGCTGGCAGCTGGGATTCTGGGCTAGAAAAGGAGCAAATATTGAAAACCTATTCAGCACAGCTGCAAAAGTCCTAAAACTCCACGAAAGTCATTTTTGGGATTAATAAGAATTATTGAGCGAAAGAAGTACCAGAGGGGGCCCACACCCTGGCCACGAGCGTGGGGGGCGCGCCCACCCCTACTGGGCGCGCCCCCTTCCTCGTGGGCCCCCTGGTGTCCCTCCGGTGCCTATCTTCTGCAATATGAAGTCTTTTACCCTGGAAAAAATCATAAGCAAGCTTACGGGACGAAACTCCGCCGCCACGAGGTGGAACCTTGGCGGAACCAATCTAGGGCTCCGGCGGAGCTGTTCTGCCGGGGAAACTTCCCCCCGGGAGGGGGAAATCATCACCATCGTCATCACCAACGATCCTCTCATCGGGAGGGGGTCAATCTCCATCAACATCTTCACCAGCACCATCTCCTCTCAAACCCTAGTTCATCTCTTGTATCCAATCTTTGTACCCAAACCTCAGATTGGTACCTATGGGTTGCTAGTAGTGTTGATTACTCCTTGTAGTTGATGCTAGTTGGTTTATCCAGTGGAAGATTATTTGTTCAGATCCTTAATGCATATTAATACCCCTCTGATCATGAACATGACTATGCTTTGTGAGTAGTTACGTTTGTTCCTGGGGACATGGGTGAAGTCTTGCTATTAGTAGTCATGTGAATTTGGTATTCGTTCGATATTTTGATGAGATGTATGTTGTCTCTCCTCTAGTGGTGTTATGTGAACGTCGACTACATGACACTTCATCATTATTGGGTCCTAGAGGAAGGCATTGGGAAGTAATAAGTAGATGATGGGTTGCTAGAGTGACAGAAGCTCAAAATCTAGTTTATGCGTTGCTTCGTAAGGGGCTGATTTGGATCCACTAGTTTCATGCTATGGTTAGGTTTATCTTAATACTTCTTTTGTAGTTGCGGATGCTTGCAATAGGGGTTAATCATAAGCGGGATGCTTGTCCAAGAAAGGACAGTACCCAAGCACCAGTCCACCCACATATCAAATTATCAAAGTAACAAACGCGAATCATATGAGCGTGATGAAAACTAGCTTGACGATAATTCCCATGTGTCCTCGGGAGCGCTTTTCTCATTATAAGAAATTGTCCAGGCTTTTCCTTTGCTACAAAAGGGATTGGGCCACCTTTCTGCACCTTATTTACTTTCATTGCTCGTTACCCATTACAAATTATCTTATCACAAAACTATCTGTTACCTACAAGTTCAGTGCTTGCAGAGAATACCTTACTGAAAACCGCTTGTCATTTCCTTCTGCTCCTCGTTGGGTTCGACACTCTTACTTATCGAAAGGGCTACGATAGATCCCCTATACTTGTGGGTCATCACCCCCCTGTGCGGTCATCTCCTCCCCCCGCACTTCTCATCCGACCGAGGGGATCGCCCCACCGAACCGCGTCGAC
>NW_025232201.1:0-10104 GCF_018294505.1 Triticum aestivum | reverse complement strand
CCTCCTGGGAAGTCCTCGTGTTGCATTCCCTTTTTAATTTTTTTCGCGCCGCTTGCAAAACAAAACGCACGTGTAAGTAATATATTTACCGTGTTTTATTATTTTGCACGAGTGCGGTAAGTCATAGCTGGGTGCTCACGATTCACGGGCCCAGCGTCGGCGTTGTGGCGCGGCAAGCGTGCACTGGTGCGGTTGAGAGGGAGGGGTGGAAACCGCGTTAAACTCGTCTCTGTAGTTGAGAGGGAGCGGCCAAAGCAATGTGCAATCGTCTTTGTAGTGGAGCTGGGAGGGGCAATGTCACACCCTAGTTAGTCATGCATTAGAGTGTTGCATCATGTTTACTCTTTCATCAGAAACTTGAAATGGGGATGACAGAACCCCCAGTACCCTCTGAAACCAACTAGGGTTACTAAAATAATTTTTCAATGAACCTGAAATGCCCTTCTAAAATGTCCATCATTTTAGCCTTGATTCAGAACCTCTGACAAAAGTGGTGCACATTTTTCTAGGCCATCATAGGGTCTTTGAATTAAATCATAGATATCTGAATTTGGGCATTTAAAATAATATAAAATATTTAAATGCTCATATATCTCCAAACTAAAATGTTTCATGTTGGAAATAATCCAACTATGGACCAGGAGTAGTTTGGTGAATTTTGGAGTTGCCTAGGTATTTTAATTAATTCAACACAGTTGCAGATATATTAAATAAAACAGAAAACAAAAAAAAGAAAGGGGAAAGACTTACCTGTGCGGCCCAGCCAGCTGGCCGGCCCAGCTAGCAGCCGACCCAGCCCAAAACTGTAGCTCCCCGTCGTCTTCCTCCCCACGCCCCGAAGCTGCTGCGTGCTCGCGCCCGCGCGGCCGCGCGGCCACCTTCTGCTTGCCGACGCCCTCCTGGCCGCGTGGACGACGCCCGCAGCCCGTCCCGATCCCCCCTGCTCTCGCTCACTCTCCCCCGTTTCTCCCTCGCTCTCTCTCGCTCTCGGCCGAAGCACACCGTCGCCGCCGTTCGCCTTAGCCACTGTCTCCGGCCACCCCTCGCTCCCCCGAGTAGCTCAGAAGCTCCGCCACAACTCCCTCTTCCTCCCCACCGCTCCACGAGTCCCCGGAAGCCCTGCATCGCCGCCACGTCGCCGTTCCCCTCTTCGGGCTCCGACCACCGTCGCGGACGAATTCGCCGTCTCCAGCGCGTCCCCGAGCCCGCTTCGACGCCCACTGCAACCGCGGTGAGCTACGCCACCGTTTCCCCCTCTTCTCCCCCTCGATCCCTCACCGTAGCTTCATCTCCACCACGGCCGAACCTCCGCCGTCGCCGAGCTCGCCGTCGACGCAGCTCCGGTGACCATTTGGTCACCCCGGCGAGTCCAACGCGTTCACAGAACCCAGTAGAGCATCCCTAGCGCCTCACTTTGCTCGACTTCGAGTTCCAGCACCACTCCCGTGCACGACCGAACCCCGGCGGCCGCAGCCGAGCTCACCGCCGTCAACTCCGGCCACCCCGACCCCAACGGACTCCGCCAAGAGCCGCGGGTCGTCCTCAGCTTCACTCCGGTGATCTCCGCGGTCCATTTGGTGGCCGAAACGACCAAAACCACTATCGCCGCCGCACTGTTGGTCGCCGCCGGCCAGAACTCCGGCGAGCTGACGTGGCCTAGCTAATTAGCCACTAAACCACCACCTACAGACGCTGACAAGTGGGCCCAGGGCTTAGTCAAAGCTAACCAGCCCGGGGTCAACGCGGGATTAGCCCCTGTGACACTGACGTGTGGACCCCACACGTCAGGTTTGACCCGAGCCAGCTCTGTTGACCTGCTGATGTCACTGTGATGTCAGGCTGACGCAGTAAATGATATTTCTGGATTTAAATTAAATCAGGAAATTCCAGAATATTAATTAAACTTCAAAAATTCATAACTTTTATTCTGTAACTCCAAATTGGACAAATTATATATGAAAAATGATCAGAAAAATCCAATCTATCCATCTGTACTATTTTCATGCATGATCAAACAAGTTAAATTGATGTTTTAATCAGAACAAGGAAAAGCACTTTAAAAGGCCATATTTGAATTTGGAATTTGAATCTTTGATTCAAATTTGCTCAAACACTTCTGGCTTTAGTTGCATTAGCCCAACACACTCATATTGCCATGTTCCATGCATGCATCATATTGTTGCATATTGTTTGGTAATGTTGTGTATCGGTATCCTTTGCGACAGGATCTGTTCCCGAGGAGTACCGTGATTACCCTAACGAAGAACCGTATCCGTGCAATGAACCATCAGGCAAGCAACCAACCATTTGATCATATCGATACAATCCCATGTTCTCGCTCCTGCTCTCTTTTACTGCATTAAGACAACGCGATTCAAACTGCTGTGTGCTACGGTAGTTGAACCCATTTCCTCTGCATGACCTGTCATTGCCACAGTAACTAGATGAAACCCACTAGCATGTGTAGGAGTTGATTGAGCCATATGTATGTGTTGTTCCTACCTTGCTATGCCTGCTATGCTTAGAGTCGTGTCAGGTCTGGTTCATCTGGGTGATGGGCTAGAGTGAAATGATTATGTCGGTAATGAGAGTGGTGTGGTGAACACGATTTGGTGAAGGTATCGATGAGAGGCCATGTAGGAGTACATGGTGGGTTGTTTCATTGAAGCCGACCTTAAGCACTGAGATCTGTATGTGTGATTTAAGAATCAGCTACTACCATGCATTGGGCCCGAAACCAATGGACCCTCTCGACTTCTTATTCACCCTAGTTCTCCGTCCAGGAGTTGCAAGTAGTTTCTGGTGTTTGTAGCCTACTGGAGGCCGTGGACAACGCTGACCGTAGGGGTGGGCTGTGATGCGGTAGGTACGTGGCCGGGTGTACCGAATACCCGTTAGGTATCTCGGAAACCCTGTTCACATCGTTCGGGGCCGTATGGGAAACTTCGGCCGGACTCCCTGCGGATGGAACCTGAATAGGCGATAAACCTGGACTGGAGGCTTAGGTGATTAGGTAGGTCGTGGCCGACACCCACGTTGGGCTTCCGCTTGAAGGTTGCCGAGTACATGCCGTGTAAGCGACGGTAAGTGGTGAGAGCGTGTATGAAGAAGTACACCCCTGCAAGGTTAACATGATCTATTCGAATAGCCGCGTCCGCGGTAAAGGACTACTTGGTTGCCTATACAGTTCATAGACAAGTAAATGGAAACTACTAAAAGCCTCAAGATAAGTGTGAGTGCCGAGGATGGCTCTTCCGTAGGAAGACGGAGGTGGATCCTCGGTAGTGTATTGAAGTGGTGAGTAGTGGACTCGTGTGCGCAAAACCATTTCAAGATGGAGTATCGTAGGATAGCCTAGCCAAGAGTCAAAGCTGGCTTGCTGCAATAACTCCACCAACCCTTCTTGATACTATGCATGTATGTAGGATCTGATGTAAGTCTTGCTGAGTACCTTTGTACTCATGTTGCTATAATCTACATTTTTACAGAAGACGCTGCAACCCCTTCTGATGGGTTCTATGTAGACGTTGACATCAACGAGTAGGCTAAAGACCCAGGTGGTGACCCTGAGCTTGTGATGGACCACGTAGTATAGCTAGGCTTTCCAAGCCTCTTTTATTTTTACTAGTTGTCTGTACCCAGACAATGTACTTCCGCTGCTGGTTTGTATGACTGTATGACTTGTATGTTGGGTCGTGAGACCCGTACCTTTGTGTATGTTATGTATGGCTCCCTGAGCCTTAAATAAAGTACTTGTGTCGTAGAGTCATGTTGTGATGCTTCGTTGTATTTGCACATATCGAGCATATTGTGTGTATGTTTGAAATGCTTGGTATGTGTGGGATCTGACTATCTAGTTGTTTATCTTTAGTAGCCTCTCTTACCGGGAAATGTCTCCTAGTGTTACCGCTGAGCCATGGTAGCTTTCTACTGCTCTGGAACACTTAGGCTGGCCGGCATGTGTCCTTCTTCGTTCATGTGTCTGTCCCTTCGGGGAAATGTCACGCTTTGAGTACCGGAGTCCTGTTAGCCCGCTACAGCCCGGTTTACCGGAGTCCTGCTAGCCCAGTGCTACAGCCCGGACCCACTTGCTGATGACCGACACGTTCGAAGCTGGGTCATGGATGCCTGTCCCTGTAAGTCTGTGCCACTTTGGGTTTACGACTAGTCATGTCAGCCCGGGCTCTTTATCATATGGATGCTAGCGACACTATCATATACGTGAGCCAAAAGGCGCAAACGGTCCCGGGCAAAGGTAAGGCGACACCCGTGGGAACACCGTGCGTGAGGCCGCAAAGTGATATGAAGTGTTACCGGCTAGATCGATGTGACATCGAGTCGGGGTCCTGCTTGGTATGTGTGGGATCTGACTATCTAGTTGTTTATCTTTAGTAGCCTCTCTTACCGGGAAATGTCTCCTAGTGTTACCGCTGAGCCATGGTAGCTTGCTACTGCTCTGGAACACTTAGGCTGGCCGGCATGTGTCCTTCTTCGTTCCTGTGTCTGTCCCTTCGGGGAAATGTCACGCTTTGAGTACCGGAGTCCTGTTAGCCCGCTACAGCCCGGTTTACCGGAGTCCTGCTAGCCCAGTGCTACAGCCCGGACCCACTTGCTGATGACCGACACGTTCGAAGCTGGGTCATGGATGCCTGTCCCTGTAAGTCTGTGCCACTTTGGGTTTACGACTAGTCATGTCAGCCCGGGCTCTTTATCATATGGATGCTAGCGACACTATCATATACGTGAGCCAAAAGGCGCAAACGGTCCCGGGAAAAGGTAAGACGACACCCGTGGGGATACCGTGCGTGAGGCCGCAAAGTGATATGAGGTGTTACCAGCTAGATCGATGTGACATCGAGTCGGGGTCCTGACAGCGTTGGCATCAGAGCCGGACTGCCTGTAGGTTCTCCAAGCCAAACTGGTCGATGTTGAGTCTAGAAATTCTTTAGTTATATGTAGGGGAATTGCTTGTGGGTTGGAACGTAAGGCTCTTTTACTCCTTATACCTTATGACATTCTGATCTGAGTCAGTCCATTCTTCCACCGGGGGTTAAGGAATTAGGATCTGTTCTCTCTATCAGGATCACGTGTTACTAATCAGTAGTACCTTATAAGTTTGATGGTTATCAGCCTAGTTCAGTTCTACTACCACAATATGTTGTTAGAATGGATTCAGAACTTGATATGATGATGTTGAGTGTGTACGAAATCCTTTGACAAATGTCTCAATATCCTTTTTGAGCATTTACAGCTGTTATGCTGCCGAAATTTTGCTAGAAATTCTAATGCCTTTGCATTATGATTATGCTTTCAGATGGCCACTCGCGACCTCAATCAAGTGGTTCGCCTGACTCGATGCCTAGATGTACCCGGCCATACTGCTAAGTTGGTCAGGGTAATGACTGAGGCTGGATACCGCTGGTATCCTGAGTACACGGTCGAAGAGCAATTCCGAGATTTTAATCAAAGCCAGTATCTCTGCACTGTCAGGATATTTCCATCTTATCCTGGATCCACTGAGCCTCTTCACTGCTCCTATGGACTCGGGGTTACTATCGAGATGGCTGTGCAGGATGCCGCCTACTCTATGATGACCATTATGCGAGTCAGATCTGGTCTATTTCGGGACTCTGACTTCCGGTATATGCCAGGATCACTTCCGGGAGCACAAGGATATTTCCAGGCTATCTATGCTGACTCCACTCAGGAGGATTCACGGACTCGCACCACTGCTGAGATGCTCGAGGATAAGGACCGTGAAAATCGGGCCTTAAGGTTGGAGCTCTTCAATACCCGTGCTGATCACTGGGCCACTTTGACTCGGTTCGCACCGGCGGTGCAAGCTGGATATTCGGATATGCGCGATCTCTATCCCGTGAGATCTGCTCTGCCGGACGTGATGGTTTGGCGTGATGTAGGAGGCATCACCCCACCTCGCGGTCCCCGCAGGCCACCGTTTGTTGGTCCACGACCTCATCCTAGCCCCTATGGTCCACAAGCTCCGCGAGACCGTCTGTTTCCGGATGAACATGTTGAGCTTCTAGGCTATGGAGGTGACTTTTATGAGGACTACTACGGATCGGTCTGAGTTAGGGGTAGCAACACTAGTTTGCACTAGCTGTGTCATCTATCGTCCCGCGTGACTCGTGGGTTATGACCTAGTTTGTACTCCTTCCGGAGGTGTAGAAAAATAATGTATAGGAGCTTGGAATGCCTCCGATGAGATGTAATCCTCTTTTCACCGTATTAGTACCTTGCTTGGTCTTGTACTAAACCTGTATGGTGTGTATGACGATGGAATAAAGAAGCAGTTTCTGTATCTACCATGTCATACGGATGATCATCTTGCATTTCGAGTTATTCCTTACATTCTATATCCTATGTCGGAATTTTATCATTCTGACTAAATCATTGTCTTGTTTACCTAGGATGGTCAACACGCGCGCTAACCCTGCTTCCCAAGAGCAGGCCGAAGGCAGTGAAGCCAGGAATGAAAATCTGCCTCATCCTCCTTCACTAGCCGAGGTTATGATGGAAGCTGAGAGAAACAAGCGGGAGACAAACCGTTTGTTGGAGCGTATTGAACAGAATACAGCACACCATCAGAGGGGTAACGTGGTGTCACTCAGCGATTTTATCAAATTGCATCCACCCACGTTCCACCACTCCGTCGAGCCTCTCGACGCTGATGACTGGCTTCGCAGTATCTCTCACAAGCTGCGTTCCGCATTGGTAGCGGAGGCTGACAAGGTCACCTTCGCCGCATATCACCTTGAAGGCCCCGCCAGTCTATGGTGGGAGAATTATGGAGCTATGCGCCCAGCGGGCCATGTCACAACTTGGGCTGAGTTCAGTGAGGCTTTCCGTGAACATCACATTCCGGAGGGTCTCATGGACCGCAAGCGTGAAGAATTTTGCAATTTCACCCAAGGCCGACTTTCTGTGGATGTCTATAGCAGAGAGTTTGGTAATCTCGCCCGATATGCAACTGAGGAAGTGTCTACTGACGCCAAAAAGCAAG
This sequence comes from Triticum aestivum, assembly GCF_018294505.1. Lineage (NCBI taxonomy): Eukaryota > Viridiplantae > Streptophyta > Magnoliopsida > Poales > Poaceae > Triticum > Triticum aestivum. Next base: position 3,083 of record NW_025232201.1, on the reverse strand, counting down.
CAAGGTTCCGTAAGGGCCTTAGTCCTGAGCTTCGTCGCGACCTCCGTCTGCATGAGTGCACATCCTTCTCGAAACTTGTCAACAAAGCCATCAGTGCTGAAACTGGTCAGACTGACTTTGACGCAACACGCAAGCATGGACGTGACATGGGTTCCTCATCCGGTGCTGGTCCTCAGCAGCGCCGCGTGTGGGTACCCAACACCGCCCTGCCACCCAGGTTCACACCGAGGCCATCTTTCCAGACGCCTCGCCCTGCTCAACAGTCTGCTCCAGCCAAGCCCTATGGGGGTCCATCCAATAATGCTCCTCCACGTACCAGTTCCGTGACTTGTTTCAAGTGTGGGGAATCTGGTCACTATATGCGTGAGTGTCCCCAGACCAACCCCAATCAATCTGCTAAAGCTGTTGGCCGTGGCAAGCCGACAGGAAAAGTGTTCCACGCTAAACCGGTCACCGCTTCACGTGGCCATGTCAACTGTGTCTCTGCCGAAGAAGCTCAAGAGGATCCCAACGTCGTTCTCGGTACGCTTCTTGTTAATTGCCACCCGGCATCTGTTCTTTTCGATACAGGAGCCTCTCATTCCTTTATATCTGAAAATTATGCTCGTTTGCATAACGTTGCATTCTGTGACTTGCCATCCACTATGGAAATCTCTACCCCTGGGTCTAGATGGCAGACCTCTAGGGTAAGTTATGGAAATGAGATCCAAGTCGACAGACTTGTTTTCCTTGCATCTCTGATAGCCCTTAAATCTTCGGATATTAATATCATTTTGGGTATGGACTGGATGTCAGCTCATCAAGCCAAAATTGATTGCTTCTCTAGGACTGTTCAACTCACCCATCCTTCGGGGAAGATAGTCAATGTTTTGACTCGAATAGCCAAGCGACAATTATATTCTCTTAACGCCAGCCCTTTGCCAGACCTTGAGGACGTTCCGGTAGTCCGTGACTTTCCGGATGTCTTTCCAGAGGAATTGCCAGGTGTTCCACCTGACAGGGATGTTGAGTTCGTAATAGACCTCATTCCAGGAACCGTTCCGATTGCTAGAAGGCCTTATAAGATGGCACCCCTAGAACTAGCCGAGCTTAAGAAGCAACTCGATGAATCCTTGAAAAAGGGTTTCATCCGCCCTAGTTCATCTCCGTGGGCTTGCCCCGTCCTATTCGTTAAGAAAAAGGATGGTACGGACCGGATGGTTGTAGATTACCGACCTGTCAATTTGGTCACGATCAAGAACAAATATCCACTTCCCAGGATCAACGACCTGTATGATCAGCTCGCTGGATCTTCAGTCTTCTCTAAGATGGATTTGAGGTTGGGCTACCATCAAATCAAAATCAGAAACGGGGACATTCCTAAAACGGCCTTTGTTACTCGTTATGGCCAATACGAGTACACCGTCATGTCCTTCGGTTTAACCAACGCTCCAGCCACTTTTTCTCGGTTAATGAACTCAATCTTCATGGAGTATTTGGATAAATTCGTCGTAGTTTATCTCGATGATATACTCATCTACTCCAAGGACGAGGAAGAACATGCCGAACATCTAAGACTAGTGTTGCAGAAACTTCGAGAGCATCGCCTTTATGCCAAATTTTCTAAATGTGAATTCTGGTTGCCAGAAGTGACCTATCTGGGTCATGTAATATCTGGTAAAGGTATTGCTGTTAACCCTGAGCGAGTTCAAGCCGTCCTTGATTGGACTCCACCCGAATCGGTCAAGCAAGTTTGGAGTTTTCTAGGCTTAGCGAGCTATTGTCGTCGCTTTGTCGAGAACTTCTCCAAAGTTGCTAAACCTCTAACCGAACTCCTCAAGAAAGATAAGAAGTTCGAATGGACTCCACAATGTGAGCACAGTTTCCAGGAACTGAAAAGACGCCTGACTTCTGCTCCTGTGCTGGTACCACCAGACTTCTCCAAGGACTTTGTTATCTACTGCGACGCCTCGCGACAAGGACTAGGTTGCATCCTTATGCAAGATCGACACGTAATTGCTTACGCTTCACGGCAATTGCACCCACATGAGGAGAATTATCCTACTCATGATCTAGAACTTGCAGCCGTAGTCTATGCACTTAAGACCTGGCGACATTACCTCCTCGGTAATCGTTGCGAAATATTCACTGATCACCAAAGTCTGAAGTACATTTTCACCCAACCGGATTTGAATCTCAGACAGAGACGTTGGGTTGAATTGATCACAGACTTCGACTTAGGAATAACCTATACCCCAGGGAAAGCCAACGTCATGGCTGATGCGCTAAGTCGTAAATCTTATTGTAACAACCTGATGTTACAACAAAGTCAACCGCTTCTCCATGAGGAATTTCGGAAGCTTAACCTTCACATTGTACCTCAAGGTTTTCTTTCCACCTTGGTGGCAAAACCTACTCTTACGGATCAAATCATCGCTGCCCAAAAGCGAGATAAGGGAATATCTAAAATCAAAGAGAACATTGCTAGCGGAGGTGCTAGTTGTTTCTCCACAAATGATCATGGTGTTGTGTACTTTGAGAATCGTCTAGTGGTTCCCAAGAACCAGCATCTGCGGCAGTTGATCCTTAAGGAGGCCCATGAATCTCCTCTCACCATTCATCCCGGTAGTACTAAGATGTATCAGGACCTATGCCAGAGGTTCTGGTGGACTAGGATGAAGAGAGAAATTGCTCAGTATAATGCAAATTGCGACGTCTGTCGTCGTGTAAAAGCAGAGCACCAACGGCCTGCTGGCACCCTTCAACCCTTAGCTATTCCTGAATGGAAATGGGATAAAATTGGTATGGATTTCATTACCGGTTTTCCCAGGACCAAGAGAGGGAATAATGCTATTTTCGTCGTGGTCGATCGTCTTTCCAAAGTAGCTCATTTCCTACCTGTTCGTGAGAGTATAACCGCTAGTCAGCTGGCAGACTTATACATCTCCCGAATAGTGTCTCTCCATGGTGTTCCTTTGGAAATCAATTCGGATCGAGGAAGTCTTTTCACCTCTCGATTTTGGGAAAGTTTCCAAAATGCTATGGGAACCCGTCTCTCCTTTAGCACCGCTTTCCACCCTCAGTCAAGTGGTCAAGTGGAACGC
>NW_025232200.1:0-10105 GCF_018294505.1 Triticum aestivum | reverse complement strand
GTCGGCTTCAATGAAACAACCCACCATGTACTCCTACATGGCCTCTCATCGATACCTTTACCAAATCGTGTTCACCACACCGCTCTCATTACCGACATAATCATTTCACTCTAGCCCATCACCCAGATGAACCAGACCTGACACGACTCTAAGCATAGCAGGCATAGCAAGGTAGGAACAACACATACATATGGCTCAATCAACTCCTACACATGCTAGTGGGTTTCATCTAGTTACTGTGGCAATGACAGGTCATGCAGAGGAAATGGGTTCAACTACCGTAGCACACAGCAGTTTGAAACGCGTTGTCTTAATGCAGTAAAAGAGAGCAGGAGCGAGAACATGGGATTGTATCGATATGATCAAATGGTTGGTTGCTTGCCTGATGGTTCGATGCACTGATACGGTTCTTCGTTAGGGTAATCACGGTATTCCTCGGTGGCAGAACCTGTCGCAAAGGACACCGATACACAACCATCACCAAACAATGTGCAACAATATGATGCATGCATGAAACATAGCAATATGAGTGTGTTGGGCTAATGCAACTAAAACCAGAAGGGTTTGAACAAATTTGAATCAATGATTCAAATTTCAAATTCAAATATGGTCTTTTAAAGTGCTTTTCCTTGTTCTGCTTGAAACGTCAATTTAACTTGTTTGATCATGCATGAAAATAGTACAGATGGATAGATTGGATTTTTCTGATCATTTTTCATATATAATTTGTCCAATTTGGAGTTACAGAATAAAAGTTATGAACTTTTAAAGTTTAAATAATATTCTGGAATTTCCTGATTTAAATTTAAATCCAGAAAATCAATTACTGCGTCAGCCTGACGTCAGTGTGACGTCAGCAGGTCAACGGAACAGGTCTGGGTCAAACCTGACAGTGGGTCCCGCATGTCAGGGTGATTATTTTAATTAAGATTTGATTAAAACTAATCCTGTATAATTAGCAGGGCTGGGCCCCACCTGTCATTGACTCAGGGGAGTCAACCAGGGCCCACCCGTGGTCAAAGTCAAAGCCGGCGACGCCGGCGTTTAGCCGCCGGCGAGCCAGACGCGGCGGCGGGAGTGGTTTTGGCCATTTCGGCCACCAAAGGGGCCGCGGAGACCACCGGAGTGGAGCTGAGGACAAACCGCAGCTCTTGGCGGAGTCCGTTGGGGTCGGGGTGGCCGGAGTTGGCGCCGGCGACGACTTTGGCGGCCACCGGGGTTCGGTCGAGGATGAACTTGGCGCTAGAGGGGTCGGTGAGGCTCGTGGAGTGGCTAGCTAGGTGCTGTGGGACTCGGTGAGTAAGATGGACACCATCTTGTGGCCGGAGTGTAGTCGGAAGCACGTCGGCGACGAGGTCCGCGACGGCGCGTGCGGGTGAGCTTGGTGCGCTCGCTGTGGTGCACGAGAGAGAGAAAGAGAGGAAGGGGAAGTTAGCCCAGCTCACTGCGGTCTTGATGGAAAGGACGGCGTGGTCGGGGACGAGCTGCTGCGGCGGCGACGGCGAAGGGGATCTCCGGCGATGGCGGTTCGGGCGAGGTTGGTGCGGCGGCTTCGAGGCACGCGAGCGCTTGGGGCTCGGCTAGCTCGAAGGAGTAGAGGACGGCGGAGCTTCTGGACACGGTGGCTCGGCGTGGAGACGAAGGGGAGCACGGCTACGGCGGAGGTGCGGCGACGGTGGCGTCGGCCATGACGTGGGAGCGCGAGGGAGAGGAACTGGGGGCGAATGGAGGTGTCCAGGAGGGTCGGGGCGCGACGTGGAGCTCGTCCAGGCCATCAGGGCGGCGAGAGGGGGAGGCCGGGCGGCGTGCAGCTGCGTGGCGAGCTGCGGTGCCGCCGCCGAGCACCTTGGCTGCCTGCCTGGCAAGCCAAGCAGCTCGCTGGAGCGGTGGCCGGGCTGGGCCGGCCAGGTGGGCTGGCTGGTGGGCCTGCGGTGGCGCCAGGTAAGTTTTCCCCTTTTTTTTGTTTCTGTTTTTATTTAATATATATCTGCAACTTTGTTGAATTTAATAAAATACCTAGGCAACTTCAAAAATCACCAAACTATTCCTGGCCCATAGTTGGATTATTTCCAACATGAAACATTTTAGTTTGGAGATATTTGAGCATTTAAATATTTTATATTATTTTAAATGCCCAAATTCAAATATTTATGATTTAATTCAAAAACCCTAGGATGGCCTAGGAAAATGTGCACCACTTTTGGCAGAGGTTCTGAACCAAGACAAAAATGATGGGCATTTTAGAAGGGCATTTCAGGTTCATTGAAAAATTATTTTAGTAACCCTAGTTGGTTTCAGAGGGGACTGGGGGTTCTGTCATCCCCATTTCAAGTTTCTGATGAAAGAGTAAACATGATGCAACACTCTAATGCATGACTAGCTAGGGTGTGACAACTCACCCCCACTCAAAAGAATCTCATCCCGAGATTTGGGTTCCTCCAGGAAGAAGGCGGGATATTCAAGTCGAAGACGATCCTCCCTTTCCCAAGTTGCTTCATCCTCAGAATGGTGCGACCATTGTACTTTGAGAAACTTGATATTATGACGTCGGGTGGTACGTTCGGCCTGATCGAGGATACGAACGGGGTACTCTCGATATGTAAGATTATCTTGGAGATCAAGCGTTTCGTGTCCACTTCACGGATAGGATCCGAGAAGCAACGCCTGAGTTGAGAAACGTGGAAGACATCGTGGAGCCTGGAGAGGTGCGGAGGTAGTTCCAATTGGTAGGCAACTTCTCCTCGTTTGGCGAGAATGCGAAAAGGTCCAATGTAACGAGGAGCCAATTTGCCTTTGATACCGAAACGATGGGTTCCCTTCAGAGGGGTGACCCGGAGATAAGCCTTCTCGTCAACCTCGAAAGTCATAGCCTTATGTTTTCGGTCATATTGACTCTTTTGACGGGATTGGGCTGTTTCCAACTTTTCACGAACGATACGAACTTGTTCTTCTGCTTCCTGAATCATATCCGGGCCAAAGAATTGTCTTTCCCCGGTCTCTGACCAGTTAAGGGGTGTTCGACATCGTCGTCCATAGAGAACTTCAAAAGGGGCTTTACCCAAGCTAGATTGATAGCTGTTGTTGTAAGCGAATTCGGCAAATGGAAGGCACTTCTCCCAGTCCATTCCGAATGAGATAACAGAGGCTCGAAGCATGTCTTCTAGAATTTGGTTGACGCATTCCACTTGACCACTTGACTGAGGGTGGAAAGCGGTGCTAAAGGAGAGACGAGTTCCCATAGCATTTTGGAAACTTTCCCAAAATCGAGAGGTGAAAAGACTTCCTCGATCCGAGTTAATTTCCAAAGGAACACCATGGAGGGACACTATTCGGGAGATGTATAAGTCTGCCAGCTGACTAGCGGTTATACTCTCACGAACAGGTAAGAAGTGGGCTACTTTGGAAAGACGATCGACCACGACGAAAATAGCATTATTCCCTCTCTTGGTCCTGGGAAAACCGGTAATGAAATCCATACCAATTTTATCCCATTTCCATTCAGGAATAGCTAAGGGTTGAAGGGTGCCAGCAGGCCGTTGGTGCTCTGCTTTTACACGACGACAGACGTCGCAGTTAGCAATATACTGAGCAATTTCTCTCTTCATCCTAGTCCACCAGAACCTCTGGCGTAGGTCCTGATACATTTTAGTGCTACCGGGATGAATGGTGAGAGGAGATTCATGAGCTTCCTTAAGGATTAATCGCCTTAGGTTGCGCACTTTGGGAACCACTAGTCGATTCCCGAAGTATACGACTCCTTGATCATTAATGGAGAAACAATTCACAATTCCTTTCTGAATGTTCCTCTTGATGCGGGAGATTCCCGGATCTACCTTCTGTGCTTTGATAATTTGATCCGTAAGGGTAGGTTTTGCCACCAAGGTGGAAAGAAAACCTTGAGGTACAATGTGAAGGTTAAGCTTCCGAAATTCCTCATGGAGAAGCGGTTGACTTTGTTGTAACATCAGGTTGTTACAATAAGATTTACGACTTAGCGCATCAGCCATGACGTTGGCTTTCCCTGGGGTATAGGTTATTCCTAAGTCGAAGTCTGTGATCAATTCAACCCAACGTCTTTGCCTGAGATTCAGATCCGGTTGGGTGAAAATGTACTTCAGACTTTGGTGATCAGTGAATATTTCGCAATGATTACCGAGGAGGTAATGTCGCCAGGTCTTAAGTGCATAGACTACGGCTGCAAGCTCTAGATCATGAGTAGGATAATTCTCCTCATGTGGGTGCAATTGCCGTGAAGCGTAAGCAATTACGTGTCGATCTTGCATGAGAATGCAACCTAGTCCTTGTCGCGAGGCGTCGCAGTAGATAACAAAGTCCTTGGAGAAGTCTGGCGGTACCAGCACGGGAGCAGAGGTCAGGCGTCTTTTCAGTTCCTGAAAGCTGTGCTCACATTGTGGAGTCCATTCGAACTTCTTATCTTTCTTGAGGAGTTCGGTTAGAGGTTTAGCAACTTTGGAGAAGTTCTCGACAAAGCGACGGCAATAGCTCGCTAAGCCCAGAAAACTCCGAACTTGCTTGACCGATTCAGGTGGAGTCCAATCAAGGACGGCTTGAACTCGCTCAGGGTTAACAGCAATACCTTTACCAGATATTACATGACCCAGATAGGTCACTTCTGACAACCAGAATTCACATTTAGAGAATTTGGCATAAAGGCGATGCTCTCGAAGTTTCTTCAACACTAGCCTTAGATGTTCGGCATGTTCTTCCTCGTTCTTGGAGTAGATGAGTATATCATCGAGATAAACTACGACGAATTTATCCAAATACTCCATGAAGATTGAGTTCATTAACCGAGAAAAGGTGGCTGGAGCGTTGGTTAAACCGAAGGACATGACGGTGTACTCGTATTGACCATAGCGAGTAACAAAAGCCGTTTTAGGAATGTCCCCGTTTCTGATTTTGATTTGATGGTAGCCCAACCTCAAATCCATCTTGGAGAAGACTGAGGATCCAGCGAGCTGATCATACAGATCGTTGATCCTGGGAAGTGGATATTTGTTCTTGATTGTGACCAAATTGACAGGTCGGTAATCTACAACCATCCGGTCCGTACCATCCTTCTTCTTAACGAATAGAACGGGGCAAGCCCACGGAGATGAACTAGGGCGGATGAAACCCTTTTTCAAGGATTCATCGAGTTGTTTCTTAAGCTCGGCTAGTTCTAGGGGTGCCATCTTATAGGGTCTTCTAGCAATCGGAACGGTTCCGGGGATGAGGTCGATTACGAACTCGACATCCCTGTCAGGTGGAACACCTGGCAATTCCTCTGGGAAGACATCCAGTCCATACCCAAAATGATGTTAATATCTGAAGATTTAAGGGCTATCAAAGATGCGAGAAAAACAAGTCTGTCGACTTGGATTTCATTTCCATGGCTTACTCTAGAAGTTTGCCATTTGTATCCCGGAGTTTGAATTACCATAGAGGATGGCAAGTCACAGAATGCAACGTTATGCAAACGAGCATAATTTTCAGATATAAAAGAATGAGAGGCTCCTGTATCGAAAAGAACAGATGCCGGGTGGCAATTAACAAGAAGCGTACCGAGAACGACGTTGGGGTCCTCTTGAGCTTCTTCGGCAGAGATGCAGTTGACATGGCCACGTGAAGCGGTGACCGGTTTAGCATGAAACACTTTTCCTGTCGGCTTGCCACGGCCAACAGCTTTAGCAGATTGATTGGGGTTGGTCTGGGGACACTCACGCATATAATGACCAGATTCCCCACATTTGAAACAAGTCACGGAACTGGTACGTGGAGGAGCATTATTGGTTGGACCCCCATAGGGCTTGGCTGGAGCAGACTGTTGTACCGGGCGAGGCGCCTGGAAGGATGGCCTCGGTGTGAACCTGGGTGGCAGGGCGGTGTTGGGTACCCACACGCGGCGCTTCTGAGGACCAGCACCGGATGAGGAACCCGTGTCACGTCCATGCTTGCGTGTTGCGTCATAATCAGTCTGACCAGTTTCAGCACTGATGGCTTTGTTGACAAGTTTCAAAAAAGATGTGCACTCATGCAGGCGGAGGTCGCGGCGAAGCTCAGGACTAAGGCCCTTACGGAACCTTGCTTGCTTCTTGGCGTCCGTAGACACTTCCTCAGTTGCATATCGGGCGAGATTACCAAACTCTCTGCTATAAGCATCCACAGAAAGTCGGCCTTGGGTGAAACTGCAAAATTCTTCACGTTTACGGTCCATGAGACCCTCCGGAATGTGATGTTCACGGAAAGCCTCGCTGAATTCAGCCCAAGTTGTGACATGGCCCGCTGGGCGCATAGCTCCATAATTCTCCCACCATAGACTGGCGGGGCCTTCAAGATGATACGCAGCAAAGGTGACCTTGTCAGCCTCCGCTACCAGCGCGGAACGCAGCTTATGAGAGATACTGCGAAGCCAGTCATCAGCGTCGAGAGGCTCGACGGAGTGGTGGAACGTGGGTGGATGCAATTTGATAAAATCACTAAGTGACACCACGTTAGCCCTCTGATGGTGTGCTGTATTCTGTTCGATACGCTCCAACAAACGGTTTGTCTCCCGCTTGTTTCTCTCAGCTTCCATCATCACCTCGGCTAGTGAAGGAGGATGAGGCAGATTTTCATTCCTGGCTTCACTGCCTTCGGCCTGCTCTTGGGAAGCAGGGTTGGCGCGCGTGTTGACCATCCTAGGTAAACAAGACAATGATTTAGTCAGAATGATAAAATTCCGACATAGGATACATAAGGTAAGGAATAACTCGGAATGCAAGATGATCATCCGTATGACATGGTAGATACAGAAACTGCTTCTTTATTCCATCGTCATACACACCATACAAGGTTTAGTACAAGACCAAACAAAGTACTATTACGGTGAGAAAAGGATTACATCTCATCGGAGGCATTCCAAGCTCCTATACATTATTTTTCTACATCTCCGGAAGGAGTACAAACTAGGTCATATCCCACGAGTCACGCGGAATGATAGACGACACAGCTAGTGCGAACTAGGGATACTATCACTAACTCAGACTGATCCGTAGTAGTCCTCATAGAAGTCACCTCCATAGCCTGGAAGCTCAACATGTTCATCCGGAAACAGACGATCTCGCGGAGCTTGTGGACCATAGGGGCTAGGATGAGGCCTTGGACCAACAAACGGTGGCCTGCGGGGACCGCGAGGTGGGGTGATGCCTCCTACATCACGCCAAACCATCACGTCTGGCAGAGCAGATCTCACAGGATAGAGATCGCGCATATCTGAATATCCAGCTTGCACCGCCGGTGCGAACCGAGTCAAAGTGGCCCAGTGGTCAGCACGGGTATTGAAGAGCTCTAACCTTAAGGCCCGATTTTCACGGTCCTTATCCTCGAGCATCTCAGCAGTGGTGCGAGTTCGTGAATCCTCCTGAGTGGAGTCAGCATAGATAGCCTGGAGATACCCTTGTGCTCCCGGAAGTGATCCTGGCATATACCGGAAATCAGAGTCCCGAAATAAACCAGATCTGACTCGCATAATGGTCATCATAGAGTAGGCGGCGTCCTGCACAGCCATCTCAATAGTAACCCCGAGTCCATAGGAGCAGTGAAGAGGCTCGGTGGATCCAGGATAAGATGGAAATATCCTGACAGTGCAGAGATACTGGCTTTGATTGAAGTCCCGGAATTGCTCTTCGACCGTGTACTCAGGATACCAGCGGTATCCAGCCTCAGTCATTACCCTGACCAACTTAGCAGTATGGCCGGGTACATCTAGACATCGAGTCAGGCGAACCACTTGATTGAGGTCGCGAGTGGCCATCTGGAAGCACAATCATAATGCAAAGGCATTAGAACTTCTAGCAAAATTTCGGCAGCATAACAGCTGTAAATGCTCAAGAAGGATTTGAGACATTTGACAAAGGATTTCGTACATACTCAACATCATCATATCAAAGTTCTGAAACCATTCTAACAACATAAGGTGGTAGTGGAACTGAACTAGGCTTGTAACCATCAAACTTATAAGGTACTACTGATTAGTAACTCGTGATCCTGATAGAGAGAATAGATCCTGATTCCTTAACCCCCGGTGGAAGAATGGACTGACTCAGATCAGAATGTCATAAGGTAAAGGAATAAAAAGAGCCTTACGTTCCAACCCACAAACAATTCCCCTACATATAACTAAAGAATTTCTAGACTCAACATCGACCAGTTTGGCTTGGAGAACCTACAGGCAGTCCGGCTCTGATGCCAATGCTGTCAGGACCCCGACTCGATGTCACATCGATCTAGCCGATAACACCTCATATCACTTTGCGGCCTCACGCACGGTATCCCCACGGGTGTCGTCTTACCTTTTCCCGGGACCGTTTGCGCCTTTTGGCTCGCGTATATGATAGTGTCGCTAGCATCCATATGATAAGGAGCCCGGGCTGACATGACTAGTCGTAAACCCAAAGTGGCACAGACTTACAGGGACAGGCATCCATGACCCAGCTTCGAACGTGTCGGTCATCAGCAAGTGGGTCCGGGCTGTAGCACTGGGCTAGCAGGACTCCGGTAAACCGGGCTGTAGCGGGCTAACAGGACTCCGGTACTCAAAGCGTGACATTTCCCTGAAGGGACAGACACAGGAACGAAGAAGGACACATGCCGGCCAGCCTAAGTGTTCCAGAGCAGTAGCAAGCTACCATGGCTCAGCGGTAACACTAGGAGACATTTCCCGGTAAGAGAGGCTACTAAAGATAAACAACTAGATAGTCAGATCCCACACATACCAAGCATTTCAATCATACACACAATATGCTCGATATGTGCAAATACAACGAAGCATCACAACATGACTCTACGACACCAGTACTTTATTTAAGGCTCAGGGAGCCATACATATCATACACCAAGGTACGGGTCTCACGACCCAACATACAAGTCATATAGTCATACAAGCCAGCAGCGGAAGTAACTTGTCTGGGTACAGACAACTAGTAAAATAAAAGAGGCTTGGAAAGCCTAGCTATACTACGTGGTCCATCACAAGCTCAGGGTCACCACCTGGGTCTTTAGCCTACTCGTTGATGTCAACGTCTACATAGAACCCATCAGAAGGGGTTGCAGCGTCTTCTGTAAAAAATGTAGATTATAGCAACATGAGTACAAAGGTACTCAGCAAGACTTACATCAGATCCTACATACATGCATAGTATCAAGAAGGGTTGGTGGAGTTATTGCAGCAAGCCAGCTTTGACTCTTGGCTAGGCTATCCTACGATACTCCAACTTGAAATGGTTTTGCGTACACGAGTCCACTACTCACCACTTCAATACACTACCGAGGATCCACCTCCGTCTTCCTACGGAAGAGCCATCCTTGGCACTCACACTTATCTTGAGGCTTTTAGTAGTTTCCATTTACTTGTCTATGAACTGTATAGGCAACCAAGTAGTCCTTTACCGCGGACGCGGCTATTCGAATAGATCATGTTAACCCTGCAGGGGTGTACTCCTTCATACACGCTCTCACCACTTACCGTCGTTTACACGACATGTACTCGGCAACCTTCAAGCGGAAGCCCAACGTGGGTGTCGGCCACGACCTACCTAATCACCTAAGCCTCCAGTCCAGGTTTATCGCCTATTCAGGTTCCATCCGCAGGGAGTCCAGCCGAGGTTTCCCATACGGCCCCGAACAATGTGAACAGGGTTCCCGAGATACCTAACGGGTATTCGGTACACCGTGCCACATACCTACCGCATCACAGCCCACCCCTACGGTCAGCGCTGTCCACGGCCTCCAGTAGGCTACAAACACCAGAAACTACTTGCAACTCCTGGACGGAGAACTAGGGTGAATAAGAAGCCGAGAGGGTCCATTGGTTTCGGGCCCAATGCATGGTAGTAGCTGATTCTTAAATCACACATACAGATCTCAGTGCTTAAGGTCGGCTTCAATGAAACAACCCACCATGTACTCCTACATGGCCTCTCATCGATACCTTTACCAAATCGTGTTCACCACACCACTCTCATTACCGACATAATCATTTCACTCTAGCCCATCACCCAGATGAACCAGACCTGACACGACTCTAAGCATAGCAGGCATAGCAAGGTAGGAACAACACATACAT
>NW_025232199.1:9379-10107 GCF_018294505.1 Triticum aestivum | reverse complement strand
GGTCATCAACACTGGCAGTTTTGGCCGATTCTGGCCCGTTTCATGGACTAGTACTCACCGTTTTGGGGTCCCAGAGCGATTTCCATAGTTATTGAACCCCAAGGTGCACTTACGTGTCGGTCATCAACGCTCGCAGTTTTGGCCAATTCTGGTCCGTTTCTTTGATATTACTCACCGTTTTGGAGTCCCGAAGCGATTTCCATAGTTATTGAACTTCAAGGTGCGCTTATGTGTCGGTCATCAACACTGGCAGTTTTGGCCGATTCTGGCCCGTTTCATAGACTATTACTCACTATTTTGGGGTCCCAGAGCGATTTCCATAGTTATTGAACCCCAAGGTGCACTTACGTGTCGGTCATCAACACTGGCAATTTTGGCCGATTCTGGCCCGTTTCATGGACTATTACTCACTATTTTGGGGTCCCGGAGTGATTTCCACGATTAATGAACACTGGGGTGCGTTTATGTGTCGGTCATCAACACTCGCAGTTTTGGCGAATTCTGGCCCGTTTCTTGGATTATTACTCACCATTTTGGGGTCCCGAAGCGATTGCCTTAGTTATTGAACCCCAAGGTGCGCTTATGTGTCGGTCATCAACACTGGCAGTTTTGGTCGATTCTGGCCCGTTTCATGGACTATTTACTCACTCTTTTGGGGTCCCTGAGTGATTTCGTCGATTAATGAACCCTGGGGTGCGTTTACGTGTTGGTCATCAACGCTCGTAGTT
>NW_025232199.1:6177-7166 GCF_018294505.1 Triticum aestivum | reverse complement strand
TTTTGGCCCGTTTCATGGACTATTACTCACTGCTTTGGGGTCTGGGAGTGATTTCCACGATTAATGAACACTGGAGTGCGTTTACGTGTGGTCATCAACACTGGTAGTTTTGGCCGATTCTGGCCCCTTTCATGGATTATTTCTCACCGTTTTGGGCTCCCGAAGCGACTGCCTTAGTTATTGAACCCCAAGGTGCGCTTACGTGTCGGTCATCAACACTGGCAGTTTTGGCCGATTCTGGCCCGTTTCATGGACTATTACTCACTGTTTTGGGGTTCCGGAGTGATTTCCACGATTAATGAACCCTGGGGTGCGTTTACGTGTCGGTCATCAACACTCGCAATTTTGGCTAATTCTGGTCCGTTTCTTTGATTATTACTCACCGTTTTGGGGTCACGAAGCAATTTCCATAGTTATTGAACTTCAAGGTGCGCTTATGTGTCGGTCACCAACACTGGCAGTTTTGGCCTATTCTGGCCCGTTTCGTGGACTATTACTCACCGATTTGGTGTCCCGGAGCGATTTCCATAGTTACTGAACCCCAAGGTGCACTTACGTGTCGGTTATCAACACTGGCAATTTTGGCCAATTCGGGCCCATTTCATGGAATATTACTCGCTGTTTTGGGGTCCCGGAGTGATTTCCACGATTAATGAACACTGTGGTTTATGTGTCGGTCATCAGCACTCGCAGTTTTGGCGAATTCTGGCCCGTTTCTTGGATTATTACTAACCATTTTGGGGTTCCGAAGCGATTTCCATGGTTATTGAACCTGAAGGTGCGCTTAAGTGTCGGTCATCAACACTGTCAGTTTTGGCCGATTTTGGCCCGTTTCATGGACTATTACTCACTGCTTTGGGGTCTGGGAGTGATTTCCACGATTAATGAACACTGGAGTGCGTTTACGTGTGGTCATCAACACTGGCAGTTTTGGCCGATTCTGGCCCCTTTCATGGATTATTACTCACCGTTTTGGGCTCCCGAAGCGA
>NW_025232199.1:845-1658 GCF_018294505.1 Triticum aestivum | reverse complement strand
GGGAAATGTCTCCTAGTGTTACCGCTGAGCCATGGTAGCTTGCTACTGCTCTGGAACACTTAGGCTGGCCGGCATGTGTCCTTCTTCGTTCCTGTGTCTGTCCCTTCGGGGAAATGTCACGCTTTGAGTACCGGAGTCCTGTTAGCCCGCTACAGCCCGGTTTACCGGAGTCCTACTAGCCCAGTGCTACAGCCCGGACCCACTTGCTGATGACCGACACGTTCGAAGCTGGGTCATGGATGCCTGTCCCTGTAAGTCTGTGCCACTTTGGGTTTACGACTAGTCATGTCAGCCCGGGCTCCTTATCATATGGATGCTAGCGACACTATCATATACGTGAGCCAAAAGGCGCAAACGGTCCCGGGAAAAGGTAAGACGACACCCGTGGGGATACCGTGCGTGAGGCCGCAAAGTGATATGAGGTGTTACCAGCTAGATCGATGTGACATCGAGTCGGGGTCCTGACAGTTTCTTTGATTATTACTCACTGTTTTGGAGTCCCGAAGCGATTTCCATAGTTATTGAACTTCAAGGTGCGCTTATGTGTCGGTCATCAACATTGGCAGTTTTGGCCAATTCTGGCCCGTTTCATGGACTATTACTCACCGTTTTGGGGTCCCAGAGCGATTTCCATAGTTATTGAACCCCAAGGTGCACTTACATGTCGGTCATCAACGCTCGCAGTTTTGGCCAATTCTGGTCCGTTTATTTGATTATTACTTACCGTTTTGGGGTCCCGAAGCGATTTTCATAGTTATTGAACCCCAAGGTGCGCTTACGTGTCGGTCATCAACACTGGCAGTTTTGGCCGAT
>NW_025232199.1:0-825 GCF_018294505.1 Triticum aestivum | reverse complement strand
CCCAAGGTGCACTTACGTGTCGGTCATCAACGCTCGCAGTTTTGGCCAATTTTGGTCCGTTTCTTTGATTATTACTTACCGTTTTGGGGTCCCGAAGCGATTTTCATAGTTATTGAACCCCAAGGTGCGCTTACGTGTCGGTCATCAACACTGGCAGTTTTGGCCGATTCTGGCCCGTTTCATGGACTATTACTCACTGTTTTGGGGTTCCGGAGTGATTTCCACGATTAATGGACCCTGGGGTGCGTTTACGTGTCGGTCATCAACACTCGCAGTTTTAGCTAATTCTGGTCCGTTTCTTTGATTATTACTCACCGTTTTGGAGTCCCAAAGCGATTTCCATAGTTATTGAACTTCAAGGTGCGCTTATGTGTCGGTCATCAACACTGGCAGTTTTAGCCAATTCTGGCCCGTTTCATGGACTATTACTCACCGTTTTGGGGTCCCAGAGCGATTTTCATAGTTATTGAACCCCAAGGTGCACTTACGTGTCGGTCATCAACACTAGCAATTTTGGCCGATTCTGGTCCGTTTCTTTGATTATTACTTACAGTTTTGGGGTCTCGAAGCGATTTCCATAGTTATTAAACCCCAAGGTGCGCTTACGTGTCGGTCATCAACACTGGCAGTTTTGGCCGATTCTGGCCCGTTTCATGGACTATTACTCACTGTTTTGGGGTTCCGGAGTGATTTCCACGATTAATGGACCCTGGGGTGCGTATACGTGTCGGTCATCAACACTCGCAGTTTTAGCTAATTCTGGTCCGTTTCTTTGATTATTACTCACCGTTTTGGAGTCCCGAAGCGATTTCCATAGTTATTGAA
>NW_025232198.1:0-10107 GCF_018294505.1 Triticum aestivum | reverse complement strand
CTCTCTCTCTCTCTCTCTCTCTCTCTCTCTCTTTGAATAAGATGGTTCATAATGGCCGGTCCTCCTCATCTTACTCAACCAAACCAAGGCTCTCATGTGGGTCTATGTGATGGTCTCCCTTCCTGCGGAGCATGGCCATCCGTCCCTCTATCCCCTGGATCGAATCGCTCTCAAAGACCACCCATGTCGTTGCCAGCCAAATTGCTAACAGAGGAGAATTCATCTGGGCGAGTAACATGTGTTTGAGGTAACGTGTACTCTATTTATTATGGTCATCATTCATAAACTTCAGTTTGCCTTCAGCACTAGGCAAAGTATATTCTATGGGGTAATCTGTTCTGGGTGTGTTCTAGTTCTAAAACCTGAAATCATTAAAATCCAGGAGATGCCGGATTGAGCGACAACTTCTATTTGGTCACTAAGCAACCTTCGGTTGGCCTTCGGCACTAGACAAAATATATTATATTTGCTGTTGAAACAGGAATTGCAATATACAAAGACTCATATTTAGCTTACTGAGGTTATAATTAACTTCATCTGTGAACCAATCCATGAAGTCATAAATCAATGTATTCTCTCTATCTTTCATCCTTAGAGGCCAAGAATGTACTATCATCTTGAAGGAATATTTTCCTATGTATGGTGCCAATGTTTACTGGTTGATAAATCCATAGTTATTACTAAACTGTTGGCCATGGGTATTTCTTTTGCCAACAGATTTATAGATCTTGGCTATCTGAAAAACAGAGAAGTTGTTCAGCCACAAATTACATTAGGTAAGGACCAAATTCTTAGTATCATTTCCTTAAATATTTTCATTTGTACTGTTAGGTGCCATTAAAAATATTTGTTATGTTTGACACCACTTCGCTAATTTATAAGGTCATGTAGAGTATTCTTTTGCATAAAAAGCTCAATAGACACAATTTGGTTCGTACGATCAGTCAAACCCTTTTTCAGTTGCACTATAAGTCCTTGCTATTTCCAAACAAGATATGTTCAAATTTCCATTAGTCCGTACTGCCCCATGTTCAATTGGTATAATTCTATTTGCTTTTAGTTAATTCGTTTCCACTGTTTATTTTGGATTATTACTATTGAACAGTTGAGAACCATGGTTGTATCAAATTTTATTTAAACTTTGTGTGTTCAAAATTCCCCCAGCAACACGCGGGGTGTCATTTAGTTATTCTTAATGTCATGAACATTGTTTGAAAGGTACAGTTTTTCTTAATTACGTGACCAATTATTACATTGCATAAAGCTTTTTTCTAAAATTCGACTAACATGTTTTTTAAATGTCATGGACATTTTTGTGAATTGTATGAAACGATTATTTTAACTAACATATTTGTTTTACTGCGTAAGTTTTTTAAAATGTCCCGAACATATTGTTGAAACACATGAGATGTTTTTCTAAATGACACGGACATTGTTTTCGAATGGTAAAAATATTATTTCTAAAATTGCATAAACAAAGTTTTTACAATGTGTTCACATTTTTCAAAATCACAGTGAGTGTTTTTAAATTTGTACATAAATGAAGTTTTTATATTTATTTTTAATATTTCAAAAATATAAACAATTAGAAAATAAAAATAAATAACATTATTAGGGGAAAAAATACATAACCTACGTACACCTGATGTGTGGCAATATGCACACGCTATGTCCGGCCCATTTAGTGGAGGTGCCAAGGCGATGCATGCTTCTGTCTCGCTTAAGGCGAGACAAAGACACCCCCGTAACATTGATCATGCAACGGATCCCTCCGCATAGTGGGTCAGGTAATATCAATGTTGATGGCTCTGTGGCGAGGAACAAATACAAGGGCGGTTAATGCATTTTCTAGAGATCAAAATGGAATATGTATGGGGGCTTCAACGGGGGTATTCAAAGGCATTATGGATTCGCGAACTCTGGAGACGCTTGCTTGCTGTGAAGCGTTCGCCCTCTCCGAAGATCTTTAGCTAAGACATGTCCGCATCGCATCATGTTCATCAGGTTGCAAGGTGACGATAACTGAGAACAAGGAAGGTACATGTGGAACGAGTGGCTCGATAATTCGAGAACTTCAAGAGCGTAGTGCTTTTTCTCAGGCTGTAGATTTATCCATGAAAGTAGACACTCGAATTCTGAAGCTCACACCCTTGCTAAGTTTGCTACTCCCTCTGTTTCATATTACTTGTCCCTGATTTAGTATAAAGTTGTACTAAATCAGCGACAAGTAATATGAAACGGAGGGACTACCTCTCAAGAATAGGGTGGCCATGTCTGGCTTGTTCATCCGTACGACCCTGTTATGCTTGCTGTAAACATTATACTCAATCTACAAAACTTATTAGCAGGTTGCTCTAAAAAAAAATGTATACTGCAGATAGCAAGGAATGTAGATTATAAAATAAAAAAATTTACTACATGAGATAGGTCTCCTAGCCTCGTACTTAACAGCTCAAACTGAAAAAAGAGGTTCAAACCAAAATAAAACAGATTTTTAAAACAGAAAAACTGGCAGTTACCACAAGATAGTTGTTTAACCGCATGACAAAGTCAGTTTAGATATTTTTTTAGGCAACAAAGTCGGTTTAGAAACTACGATCAAATCAAAGGTAGTTATTACAGCCTTTCTTTTTGAAGATAGGCAGGGAAGGAAGCAGTAGCCAGTAGGAAACGTAGGTAAGCACCGGCCGACCCCGCGACCGATCGAATACGCGCATGCATGGATATGCACGCCGGCGGCGTGGCGACGGTACCTTCAGCCGCCGCGACGGCGTGGCGGTGGCCGGCATCGGCTCCGTGTTGGTGATCTTCGGAGTGGTCTTTGCGCTAGTAATGCCCTGCCGCGCCTGTGAGGACGCGCCTAGCAGAGGCTGTCAGTGCCAGGGAGCCATCCCGTTGGTCGTGACCGGCGGCGCGTTCGTGGCCGTCGGGTGCGTCTTCTTGGCATACCTGGCCCTCCGCTAGTGCTGCTGCTGCTGGCGGTCCGGCTGCTTCGACAGGCGCCAGGACGGCATGCTCGATGTTATCTAGTAGTTCATTAGTTAGAGCTTGTGTTGCATGAATTTGGTTACGTTGTTATTGTGCATGTAACACGTGATGACGTGAACTATATAGGGATCCCATTTATATATTGCACCAGCCACACCAGTTCTGGAGATACATGAGTTTAGACCACATGTTTTTTTTTCAAACCTCAGCTTGTATATGTATGCTATATCTGTAACTTGCGATGTCACTCAATTTCGTGCAGCATTGAGCCGTCGAACGGGACAAACTTGGAAGGAGCCATGGATGGGGATGGCGTGACTTGCAGCGGTCTAGGAGAGCCGGAGTGGGCAGTGGCGGAGCTTAATGGGGCCAAACCTGGGCCATCTCCTTGGTTTCGGCTAAAACTCCGCCACTATGAGAGGGGTGCAGCGGCGGGGGGCACATACACCGAAGAAGAGTGGTGGGGGAAGGGGTATACATTTCCTGTGGGGGAGTCTGATTGATCCAATCACGACGAATGATGTCAACCCCCTCTTTTGGGCCTAACTTGACTCTGATTCTCCCACTATGAGAGCTGATCCAGGGGCTAGTTCGGCTACAGAATGGAATTTACGAAAGCCCCCCGTCTTTCCGACTCAATGTATTGCCCTTTGGGACCAGGATTTGACAAGGAAGTGAGAAAGGGGACACCAAACATAGGTGCGTACCATTGCCCCAATCCAATGGACTATGTCATACATGTAGGAACCCTTGGAGGTTGGGACAGAAAGAAAGCAGGTTAATAGTCCGGGTGGCATGAGGGCTCGTGATGCCGACCATGAGTAGTAGGGAATGGCGGTTGGGCCGGTGGAGGGCGTGTCGATGGTGGTGAGGGCTGTCGGCAACACGAGACAGGGTAAAACTGATCGGAGCCTCAAGAAATTACTAGGCAACAAGCAAATATTATGTCCCATATTTTCTTGCCAGATGGACAGATGCATGGGCTAGAACCCTAAACCGGTTCCTGATTTATTAGTCCCCGTCATATTTTAGATCAAAGTTTGACCATATATTTAACTAGTAAAATATTAATGCATGCCACCAAAATTATATTGTTGGTTCGTATTTGAATGTAGTTTTCAGTGATATCATATAGTAATTTTGAATGTAGTTAAAATTATGGTGAAAATATGACTCAAATACGAGGGGGAGTAAACCAAGATGGAGGTAGTTCCAACAACGACACTAGTCGGATTAGGATTAGTACCACGAGAGTCAAATCGATCTGCAGATTTATTCGCAGAAAAAGAAAAAAAACACATCGATCTGCAGATTAGTTGACAGATTACCGTGCGGACAGTACGGTTATGATTGACTACGACACGTACATAATCCATCCATCTCCCGTGCGTGCGTCCATATATAAATAAACCCCTCTTACAACAGACCACCCGATTGATCCCCTTGTTAATTTCTCCCGTCTTATGGCAGGCGAAATTAAACTTGATTCTCTTCGCCCCGATCGGTTTCTGTGCTAATTAACTCGATGACCAAGATTTTCAGGTACACATCGATCGATCGAAACAATCCTTTTTCTTTCTCATCCAATCCAACCTGTGTTTTTCTTTCTCCTTTTTTTTTTCAGAAGCAGCTTCTACCGGTCGAAGCAACCACGTGAGGAGGAGGAGGAGGAGGAATCGGCGGCGGGGGAGTACGAGTACGTGGATCTCGAGGACGGCCAAGGCGGCAAGCATGCCGGCGATGGCGCACCCGGCGTGGACTCTGACGGCCCCCTCGCGTCCGATGTTGTCTTAACCACTGTCATCGGCATCGCCTTCATACTAGTGGGCTGCCCCTTGCTGCTCTTCCACCGCAGCCTCCAAACCGTGGCGACGGGGCCGGAGCGCGCCGGCGCATTGTGCCTCGCTCTCGGGGCCGCCGCCTTTGTCCGCCTCGCCCTCCTCCGGGGCTGCGCTTGCTCCTCGTGCTGGAGGACGTCTGATTGAGATTTGTTCATTCTTAGGCTTACTCCATTCATTGTCTCCATTGCATCGAGCGTTGCTTAATCTGTTATTATCATCGATCGACTGCTGTAGCTAATTGTGTTTGCTCTACCTAGGTCACTTCGTCCAGACTTACTACTACTTCCTCCGTTTGGAATTACTTGTCATAAAAATGGATGTATCTACAACTAAAATACATCTAGATACATTCTTTTTTGAACGAGTAATTCCGAATGGAGGGAATAGTTTTCAACGCGAAGTATTAATCGTGTTTGTGTGTGATTCAAGTGATGAAACATGATGCCAATGAATGCAAAGTCGATGAGAGTTCCACATGAGACTCGTGCCAATGTAGAAATTATGTAGCGTCCAAAGGAAGTCGATGAGAGTTCCACATGATGTCTCTCCTCACAAGGACGATGACAAGTCCATGACTCAAGTCTCTTGCGTGATGATGTGAACAAAAAAATATTCAGGGTATACACACCATCAGCCTAATTGAGAATTGCAAACAAGCTAGTCGACCATGTCAAATTTGGTCACAACTTACGGTGGCATTATATATTATTATTTTTCCTATGAACATTGTTCAAGCATACATATTATTCTCCCTTCAGAGATCAGTTACAGCATTAGCTGAACACAATAGCCATATGACGTTATTGCAACGCTAGCTGGAGGTAATTAACTGTGAGACTAGCCATATATTTTTTCCCTACCAGAGATATTACTGATTGCAATGTGGTTTCGCTGAAAACATCCGTGCATTGTATACTGACAATACAGACATACAGCAGCATAGCACACAAACATGCATGAGTACATGAGTGTCACAAAATCCTCGGCATAATGAACGAATGTAGGTAAGTGAAAACGCGACAATACAGTTACATGTACATTATGAAAAGACTGATTTCTACTCCAGCTAGGTTGTACGCACAAGCGGAAGGAAGCAGTATTGGACGCTCACTGCCTCTAATTATAGTTGAATTGCACAAGGTCAACTATAATTAGAGGCAGTGAGCGTCCAATACGGAATTCAACTATAATTAGAGGCAGTGAACGTTCAATACGGAATTCAACTGTAATTAGAGGCAGTGTACGCACAAGCAGAATTCCGTATTGGAGCTCACTGCCTCTAATTATAGTTGAATGCACAGGGTCAACCGAGTGACCGACAAAGTGGGACGGCCCATTTTGTGTTTTTTTACTTGCGAGCTCCCTGCTTTTGTAACCTTCTAGAATGTTCTAAACCGGGTTTTTCCAAATGTCCAAATGTACATTTAGAAATGTACGCATTGTGGATCTCTCCAAATGTCCAAATGTACATTTTGGTGCAGTAATTTTATGGATGAAGTGGACATTTCCAGAATTGAGGACGTTCATAGCTTCCTATTGTTTACTCTTTCAGTTTGAAGATTTGCAGTGTTTGTTACTGAGATGCCCATGGATTAATGAAATCAATTTGAGTATTGATACAAGCGTTATACTATCCAAGTACTCGATTATATCTTCTAGATCTGAAGTACGGCGTGACGTGAATCGAAATCTATCTAGCTATTACATGCAAAGTGGATTATATGGGACCTCAGGAAACCCAGTTTTCTCAAATATATCAAAATTGATACTGGAAGGCCGAAATGATATTACTGGTATGGGAAATGTCCTGTGATTTAAAAGTATGCATATTTTATTTGCGACCTTGTAACTGGGTTTCTTCTTATTTTGTGTCTGTCTTTGTGTACAGATATGAACTTGCTGGAGATATCCATGCTGAAAAGCTCTCTATGTTATATAAACATTAAACATTGCACCCTGTTGACAGACGATGGTATATCTACACTACTGTTGAATTGTAGAAAAATGCACTCGATGGTTCTTTCTTATACATCGTTTGGAAATCATTCAATTCAAACCCTATGCTCATTGGATCCTTCAGATAGCTTTTCTTACCATAAGGATGAACATGCTCATGTTATGGCATTTAGGTTGCAAGAATTGCATCTGGAAGGCTGTGAAGGTAATTATTAAATATTTAAAAATCATACCTTTTGTTCCTTATCCAAGGTTCTGTTGCAACTGAGCAATGACTTGGCATGATTAATCTGGGTAATGTGAGTTCTTCTATTTATAGGTATTAGTTGTGCTGCTATGTCCCAGCTAGTGAGTAATATGAATATTGTGAAGTCCTTATGCTTAAGGGAGACATCACTTGCAGATGGTGCTCTCTGCAACTTTGTTGGCTCTTCACTTGAGTATCTTGATATTTCGGAGACTGTGGTATGATTTTTTTTTGAAAGAATGTCATTTTCCTAATAAATATTGTAATCTTCTTATGAACGAAACACTGTTTAGTTGATTGAACAAATATTGAGCTTGGAACTATAGACCAACAATATTACAGATTTTCCAAATATTTTTTATCAAGAACACATAACAAACTGTAGACCCTTTGAACGTAGGATTTTGATGATAAACTTTTGTGCTTTTATAATTGAATGACAGGACTATATAAAGTGTGTTGCTCTGATGGCTGCAAAGGGCAAACTTTGAAAGTGCAGTGCTAGTTCACTGTTAATCAGTTCTTTTATTGTTATGGCATGGCAGAACCATCACTGTGCACACTAATATGATAATATCTGGTTCTTATGTTTTTTTTCCTGGGACGAACTTACAGGTTTCTATGGTCTCATTGGCACCAGTTATACGAAGAAACTCTAATTTGAGCTGCTTGAAAACAGCTGGATGCCGTAACCTGCTGTTTGAACAGGGTGAGGTACAATCCACGAGTGGTAACAAGTATGGCAGGTTTCTTCAGGAGATAACCAGTACGTGCTATTTGGAGGATGTAGAAATGGGCTGGGCATTTTGCCCTGTTCGAGTTGATGACCTCATTCCTTCTTTTAGTAAAGTAAGGAGGATGACAGTTGGCCTTGGCACAACATTACCAGAGAATATCCTGCATGCTCTTCCTGAGATCTGCCCGTTTCTCGAGTCTTTGGTTCTTAGGTTTCAGGTGTGCCCTCCTCTGTACTATTAAATAATATAACTACCTGTTCCTTTCACTGTATAATGATTGTATGATCTGCATCCAGGTAATCTCTGACAGAGTTGTAAGAAATCTATTGGAATCGTCAACAAATCTTCAGGTGCTCTGCCTGCACTATTGCCTTGGCAATTTGACTTCATTTAGCTTTCAAACAATGGCACCAGCGTTAAGAATATTACGGCTCCAGTGGGTTACTCCATGGATCACAAATGATGATCTGACAATTCTTACACAGAATTGCAATTTAGTTGAACTTTTGCTGTCTGGTTGCAAACTCCTTGACTCCAGTAAGTTTACTTTAAGTTCATTATATGAACCCATTTGTTATTTCGTTGATTCCAGTTTTTCTTGACCCACAGGCTCTCAAGAGATAATCTCTTCTGGGTGGCCAAACTTGGCATGTTTACAACTTGAGGTATGCATGAACTAACTGTGGTGGCGCACGTGCGTAAAATCATATCCAAGGGTGCCAATATAGATAGGGTACCCTCTGACCCTACTTAGCTCAACCAATTGAACTAAAAGTTTCAAAAATGAAGTGAATTCTGAAAATGTAATTCATTTGGTTGAAGTAAAGAGGGTCGGAGGGTAGACTCAAGGTTCCAAATTTACATGCCTACTTATATCTGTATGGGGGTACTTTATATCTATAGTTTTTATTTGGACACTGAAACTGTGGATTTCTCTGCTAAATCCAGTCTCTTACGGACCTCATGTTTGTTGATATACAGGAATGTGGTCAGATAACACTTGATGGGGTTGATTCTATTTTAGATTGTAAAGCTTTGGAAGAAGTCTTACTTAGGCACACCGTGAGTATGAAAAACTCCATACCTATGTTCAATCGAGCCATCACAACTAATAATCCAGCGGAAGAAGCAAGAATTTTACCCTCAAAGATTCGAATATCCTCCTAACCAGCTTAAAGTAGTTCGAAGTGTGAAGAGTTTTTTCTTCTGAATCTTGAAAATGAAAACTGCAGGGTAGAGGTATTGGAAGAACCATTATAACAGATGCTATCAGAGAGGTAGGTACCTACATCCATCTGCCGTCTCCAATCTACAACACATTCAGCCTTTGCACCACTGCAACCCATCACTAATTTGCTCCCCATCGCAGCTACCGCTCCTAAGGAAGCTGGCGCTGGATCTCTGCGACGCGTCCGAGGGAGGCTACGACACCCCGAACGTGAGAATTACAGCACCCCCAAAAGATTTCCCAAAGCAAGCTACTCGGATAGATTCAGAGAGGAGAGGATCTATGCGCTGACATGTTTTGCCGCTGTTTTCGAAGGTTCCGGAGGGGAAGATGATGAGGAGCGTGAGGATGAGCAGGTGCAAGAAGTCGGTGGCGGCGGCGAGGTCGTGCTTTGGGGAGGCGTCCTCCTCGAGCTCGAACCGGAAGCCGGTGCAGCACAGGGAGACCATCGTGCTGGAGTGGAGCAGCCGGCAGCTGACGACCACCGTAGTGGAAGAAAGACTCTAGTCGTGTAACGGAACTTCTTTCTTTCTTTGGAGAGAAAGACTGTAGAACAATTTATCTTTACTTGCATAATCGTCCAATTATTTGGCAGAGAAACCGGGAAAATGGAACAAAAGTGTTTTGTGACGTTGTTTTGAAGGTTTTTATAGTAATATGAATGGCACGTTTTTTTACAGATATGTTAACCTAGACGCATGTTAGCTAAGCTTTACCTGAAATATCATCATTTAGATGACAGCCATGCATTTTTTTTATGTTATTGATATACAAAAGGAAACATGTCCATAAATGTGCTATGCTGGTGCGACAGAATAAGGTATATGTAAGCACGGGATTTGAAATATGGCAAAAGCAGCTGGTTTGCCCGAGTGGTTAAGGGGGAAGACTTAAGATCTTCTGCAGTCAAGCTGCGCGTGGGTTCGAACCCCACAGCCAGCACTTTGAATCTCTTTTTCTCTGTTCTTTTGACGTGTATATATTAACACTCTGAATCTCTTTTTCTCTGTTCTTTTTAAGTGTATATATTAACACTCTGAATCTCTTTTTCTCTGTTCTTTTTACGTGTATATATTAACACTCTGAATCTCTTTTTCTCTGTTCTTTTTA
>NW_025232197.1:0-10115 GCF_018294505.1 Triticum aestivum | reverse complement strand
GTTGTTCCCTTTGTCATCGGTATGTTACTTGCCCGAGATTCGATCGTCGGTATCCAATACCTAGTTCAATCTCGTTACCGGCAAGTCTCTTTACTCGTTACGTAATGCATCATTCCGTAACTAACTCATTAGCTACATTGCTTGCAAAGCTTATAGTGATGTGCATTACCGAGAGGGCCCAGAGATACCTCTCCGACAATCGGAGTGACAAAACCTAATCTCGAAATATGCCAACCCAACATGTACCTTCGGAGACACCTGTAGTACACCTTTATAATCACCCAGTTACGTTGTGACGTTTGGTAGCACCCAAAGTGTTCCTCCGGTAAACGGGAGTTGCATAATCTCATAGTTACAGGAACATGTATAAGTCATGAAGAAAGCAATAGCAATATACTAAACGATCAAGTGCTAGGCTAGCGGAATGGGTCATGTCAATCACATCATTCTCCTAATGATGTGATCCCATTAATCAAATGACAACACATGTCTATGGTTAGGAAACATAACCATCTTTGATTAATGAGCTAGTCAAGTAGAGGCATACTAGTGACGTTATGTTGGTCTATGTATTCACACATGTATTATGTTTCCGGTTAATACAATTCTAGCATGAATAATAAACATTTATCATGATATGAGGAAATAAATAATAACTTTATTATTGCCTCTAGGGCATATTTCCTTCAGTCTCCCACTTGCACTAGAGTCAATAATCTAGATTACACAGTAATGATTCTAACACCCATGGAGTCTTGGTGCTGATCATGTTTTGCTCGTGGGAGAGGCTTAGTCAATGGGTCTGCAACATTCAGATCCGTATGTATCTTGCAAATCTCTATGTCTCCCACCTGGACTTGGTCCCGGATGGAATTGAAGCGTCTCTTGATGTGCTTGGTCCTCTTGTGAAATCTGGATTCCTTTGCTAAGGAAATTGCACCAATATTGTCACAGAAGATCTTCATTGGTCCCGATGCACTAGGTATGACACCTAGATTGGAAATGAACTCCTTCATCCAGACTCCTTCATTTGCTGCTTCCGAAGCAGCTATGTACTCCGCTTCACATGTAGATCCCGCCACGACGCTTTGTTTAGAACTGCACCAACTTACAGCTCCACTGTTTAATAAAAACACGTATCTGGTTTGCGATTTAGAATCGTCCGGATTAGTGTCAAAGCTTGCATCGACGTAACCATTTACGACTAGCTCTTTGTCACCTCCATATACGAGAAACATATCCTTAGTCCTTTTCAGGTATTTCAGGATGTTCTTGACCGCTGTCCAGTGATCCACTCCTGGATTACTTTGGTACCTTCCTGCCAACCTTATTGCTAAGCATACGTCAGGTCTGGTACACAGCATTGCATACATGATAGAGCCTATGGCTAAAGCATAGGGAACATCTTTCATTTTCTCTCTATCTTCTGCTATGGTCAGGCATTGAGTCTGACTCAACTTCACACCTTGTAGCACGGGCAAGAACCCTTTCTTTGCCTGATCCATTTTGAACTTTTTCAAAATTTTATCAAGGTATGTGCTTTGTGAAAGTCCTATTAAGCGTCTTGATCTATCTCTATAAATCTTGATGCCCAATATGTAAGCAGCTTCACCGAGGTCTTTCATTGAAAAACTTTTATTCAAGTATCCCTTTATGCTATCCAGAAATTCTATATCATTCCCAATTAATAATATGTCATCTACATATAATATCAGAAATGCTACAGAGCTCCCACTCACTTTCTTGTAAATACAGGCTTCTCCAAAAGTCTGTATAAAACCATATGCTTTGATCACACTATCAAAGCGTTTATTCCAACTCCGAGATGCTTGCACCAGTCCATAGATGGATCGCTGGAGCTTGCACACTTTGTTAGCACCTTTTGGATCAACAAAACCTTCTGGTTGCATCATATACAACTCTTCTTCCAGAAATCCATTCAAGAATGCAGTTTTGACATCCATTTGCCAAATTTCATAATCATAAAATGCGGCAATTGCTAACATGATTCGGACAGACTTAAGCATCGCTACGGGTGAGAAAGTCTCATCGTAGTCAACCCCTTGAACTTGTCGAAAACCTTTTGCAACAAGTCGAGCTTTATAGACAGTTACATTACCATCAGCGTCAGTCTTCTTCTTAAAGATCCATTTATTCTCAATGGCTTGCCGATCATCGAGCAAGTCAACCAAAGTCCATACTTTGTTCTCATACATGGATCCCATCTCAGATTTCATGGCCTCTAGCCATTTTGCGGAATCTGGGCTCATCATCGCTTCCTCATAGTTCGTAGGTTCATCATGGTCAAGTAACATGATTTCCAGAATAGGATTACCGTACCACTCTGGTGCGGATCTTACTCTGGTAGACCTGCGAGGTTTAGTAGAAACTTGATCTGAAGTTTCATGATCAATGTCATTAGCTTCCTCACTAATTGGTGTAGTTGTCACAGGAACCGGTTCTTGTGATGAACTACTTTCCAATAAGGGAGCAGGTACAGTTACCTCATCAAGTTCTACTTTCCTCCCACTCACTTCTTTCGAGAGAAACTCCTTCTCTAGAAAGGATCCGAATTTAGCAACGAAAATCTTTCCCTCGGATCTGTGATAGAAGGTGTACCCAACAGTTTCTTTTGGGTATCCTATGAAGACACATTTTTCTGATTTGGGTTCGAGCTTATCTGGTTGAAGTTTCTTCACATAAGCATCGCAGCCCCAAACTTTAAGAAACGGCAACTTTGGTTTCTTGCCAAACCACAGTTCATGAGGCGTCATCTCAACGGATTTTGATGGTGCCCTATTTAACGTGAATGCGGCCGTCTCTAAAGCATAACCCGAAAATGATAGCGGTAAATCAGTAAGAGACATGATAGATCTCACCATATCTAGTAAAGTACGATTACGACGTTCGGACACACCATTTCGTTGTGGTGTTCCGGGTGGCGTGAGTTGCGAAACTATTCCGCATTGTTTCAAATGTAAACCAAACTCGTAACTCAAATATTCTCCTCCACGATCAGATTGTAGAAATTTAATTTTCTTGTTACGATGATTTTCCACTTCACTCTGAAATTCTTTGAACTTTTCAAAAGTTTCAGACTTGTGTTTCATTAAGTAGATATACCCATATCTGCTCAAATATCTGTGAAGGTGAGAAAATAACGATATCCGCCGCGAGCCTCAACATTCATTGGACCACAAACATCAGTATGTATGATTTCCAACAAATCAGTTGCTCGCTCCATAGTTCCGGAGAACGGCGTTTTAGTCATCTTGCCCATGAGGCACGGTTCGCAGGTACCAAGTGATTCATAATCAAGTGATTCCAAAAGCCCATCGGTATGGAGTTTCTTCATGCGCTTTACACCGATATGACCCAAACGGCAGTGCCATAAATAAGTTGCACTATCATTATCAACTCTGCATCTTTTGGTTTCAACACTATGAATATGTGTATCACTACTATCGAGATTCAATAAAAATAGACCACTCTTCAAGGGTGCATGACCATAAAAGATATTACTCATATAAATAGAACAACCATTATTCTCTGACTTAAATGAATAACCGTCTCGCAATAAACAAGATCCAGATATAATGTTCATACTCAACGCTGGCACCAAATAACAATTATTTAGGTCTAAAACTAATCCCGATGGTAGAGGTAGAGGTAGAGGTAGCGTGCCAACTGCGATCGCATCGACTTTGGAACCATTTCCCACGCGCATCGTCACCTCGTCCTTACCCAATCTTCGCTTAATCCGTAGTCCCTCTTTCGAGTTGCAAATATTAGCAACAGAACCAGTATTAAATACCAAGGTGCTAGTGCAAGCATTAGTAAGGTACACATCAATAACATGTATATCACATATACCTTTGTTCACTTTGCCATCCTTCTTATCTGCCAAATACTTGGGGCAGTTCCGCTTCCAGTGTCCAGTCTGCTTGCAGTAGAAGCACTCAGTCTCAGGCTTAGGTCCAGACTTGGGTTTCTTCTCTTGAGCAGCAACTTGTTTGCTGTTCTTCTTGAAGTTTCCCTTCTTCTTCCCTTCGCCCTTTTTCTTGAAACTGGTGGTCTTGTTAACCATCAACACTTGATGCTCCTTCTTGATTTCTACCTCCGTGGCTTTTAGCATTGCGAAGAGCTCGGGAATAGTCTTGTCCATCCCTTGCATATTATAGTTCATCACGAAGCTCTTGTAGCTTGGTGGCAGTGATTGAAGAATTCTGTCAATGACACTATCATCAGGAAGATTAACTCCCAGTTGAATCAAGTGATTATTATACCCAGACATTTTGAGTATGTGTTCACTGACAGAACTATTCTCCTCCATCTTGCAGCTATAGAACTTATTGGATACTTCATATCTCTCAATCCGGGCATTTGCTTGAAATATTAACTTCAACTCCTGGAACATCTCATATGCTCCATGACGTTCAAAACGTCGTTGAAGACCCGGTTCTAAGCCATAAAGCATGGCACACTGAACTATCGAGTAGTCATCAGCTTTGCTCTACCAGACGTTCTTAACATCGTCAGTTGCATCGGCAGTAGGCCTGGCACCTAGCGGTGCTTCCAGGACGTAATTCTTCTGTGCAGCAATGAGGATAATCCTCAGGTTACGGACCCAGTCCGTGTAATTGCTACCATCATCTTTCAACTTTGCTTTCTCAAGGAACGCATTAAAATTCAACGGAACAACAGCACGAGCCATCTATCTACAACAAACATAGACAAGCAAAATACTTCAGGTACTAAGTTCATGATAAATTTAGGTTCAATTAATCATATTACTTAAGAACTCCCACTTAGATAGACATCCCTCTAATCCTCTAAGTGATTACATGATCCATATCAACTACACCATGTCCGATCGTCATGTGAGATGGAGTAGTTTCAACGGTGAACATCAATATGTTGATCATATCTACTATATGATTCACGCTCGACCTTTCGGTCTCCGTGTTCCGAGGCCATATCTGTTATATGCTAGGCTCGTCAAGTTTAACCTGAGTATTCCGCGTGTGCAACTGTTTTGCATCCGTTGTATTTGAACGTAGAGCATATCACACCCGATCATCATGTGGTGTCTCAGCACGAAGAACTTTCGCAACGGTGCATACTCGGGGAGAACACTTCTTGATAATTTAGTGAGAGATCATCTTAAAATGCTGCCGTCAATCAAAGCAAGATAAGATGCATAAAGGATAAACATCACATGCAATCAATACAAGTGATATGATATGGCCATCATCATCTTGTGCTTGTGATCTCCATCTTCGAAGCACCGTCGTGATCACTATCGTCACCGGTGCGACACCTTGATCTCCATCGTAGCATCGTTGTCGTTATGCCATCTATTGCTTCTACGACTATCGCTACCGCTTAGTGATAAAGTAAAGCAATTATAGGGCGTTTGCATTTCATACAATAAAGCGACAACCATATGGCTCCTGCCAGTTGCCGATAACTTCGGTTACAAAACATGATCATCTCATACAATAAAATATAGCATCACATCTTGACCATATCACATCACAACATGCCCTACAAAAACAAGTTACACGTCCTCTACTTTGTTGTTGCAAATTTTACGTGGCTGCTACGGGCTGAGAAAGAACCGTTCTTACCTACGCATCAAAACCACAACGATAGTTCGTCAAGTTAGTGCTGTTTTAACCTTCGCAAGGCCCGGGCGTAGCCACACTCGGTTCAACTAAAGTTGGAGAAACAGACACCCGCTAGTCACCTGTGTGCAAAGCACGGCGGTAAAACCAGTCTCGCGTAAGCATACGCGTAATGTCGGTCCGGGCCGCTTCATCCAACAATACCGCTGAACCAAAGTATGACATGCTGGTAAGCAGTATGACTTGTATCGCCCACAACTCACTTGTCTTCTACTCGTGCATATAACATCAAGCATAAAACCTAGGCTCGGATGCCACTGTTGGGGAACGTAGTAATTTCAAAAAAATTCCTACGCACACGCAAGATCATGGTGATGACATAGCAACAAGAGGGGAGAGTGTTGTCCACGTACCCTCGTAGACCGTAAGCGGAAGTGTTATGTAAATGCGGTTGATGTAGTCGTACATCTTCACGATCCGACCGATCCAAGTACCGAACGTACAGCACCTCCAAGTTCAGCACACGTTCAGCTCGATGATGATCCCCGGACTCTGATCCAGCAAAGTGTCGGGGATGAGTTCTATCAGCACGACGGCGTGGTGACGATGATTATGCTCTACCGGCGCAGGGCTTCGCCTAAACTCCACGACGATATGACCGAGGTGGAATATGGTGGAGGGGGCACCGCACACGGCTAAGGAATGATCCGTTGATCAACTTGTGTGTTCTAGGGTGCCCCCCTGCCCTCATATATAAAGGAGCAAGGGGGGATGCCGGCCGGCCCTTGTGGGCATGCCAAGGAGGAGTCCTCCTCCTAGTAGGAGTAGGACTCCCTCTTTCCTACTCCTACTAGGAGGGGGAAGGAAGGGGGAGAGGGAGAGGGAAAGAGGGGGGTGCCGCCCCCCTCTCCTAGTCCAATTCGGACCAGAGGGGGAGGGGGCGCGCGGCCCATGCTGGCTGCCCCTCTCTCTCCACTAAGGCCCATAAGGCCCATTACTTCTCCCGGGGGGGTTTCGGTAACCCTCCGGCACTCCGGTTTTCTCCGAAAACACCCGGAACACTTCCGGTGTCCGAATATAGTCGTCCAATATATCAATCTTTATGTCTCGACCATTTCGAGACTCCTCGTCATGTACGTGATCACATCCGGGACTCCGAACAAATTTCGGTACATCAAAACTTATAAACTCATAATAAAACTGTCATCGTAATGTTAAGCGTGCGGACCCTACGGGTTCGAGAACTATGTAGACATGACCTATAACTATTCTCGGTCAATAACCAATAGCGGAACCTGGATGCTCATATTGGCTCCTACATATTCTACGAAGATCTTTATCGGTCAAACCGCATAACAACATACGTTGTTCCCTTTGTCATCGGTATGTTACTTGCCCGAGATTCGATCGTCGGTATCCAATACCTAGTTCAATCTCGTTACCGGCAAGTCTCTTTACTCATTACGTAATGCATCATTCCGTAACTAACTCATTAGCTACATTGCTTGCAAGGCTTATAGTGATGTGCATTACCGAGAGGGCCCAGAGATACCTCTCCGACAATCGAAGTGACAAAACCTAATCTCGAAATACGCCAACCCAACATGTACCTTCGGAGACACCTGTAGTACTCCTTTATAATCACCAAGTTACATTGTGACGTTTGGTAGCACCCAAAGTGTTCCTCCGATAAACGGGAGTTGCATAATCTCATAGTTACAGGAACATGTATAAGTCATGAAGAAAGCAATAGCAATATACTAAACGATCAAGTGCTAGGCTAACGGAATGGGTCATGTCAATCACATCATTCTCCTAATGATGTGATCCCATTAATCAAATGACAACACATGTCTATGGTTAGGAAACATAACCATCTTTGATTAATGAGCTAGTCAAGTAGAGGCATACTAGTGACGTTATGTTGGTCTATGTATTCACACATGTATTATGTTTCCGGTTAATACAATTCTAGCATGAATAATAAACATTTATCATGATATGAGGAAATAAATAATAACTTTATTATTGCCTCTAGGGCATATTTCCTTCAAACATTGCCACCTTATGACGCAATGGCAGAAGTACAAAGTCAAGGTGGCTGTCGGCTCTGTTCGACCTCCTGAACCCAGCACAACTTTTCACTACCGTCCAATTCCAGAAGGATATGCTAGGGTGACGGTGGAAGAAATAACAGAGGGATTTTAGGAGCTCATGCTTGACCACCCTACCGGTGAAGGGGAGATTCGGTTGGGTTCTGCTTTGAAGACTCCATGCCTATGGAGGAAGGAGCTCATCAACCTTCCGAACTGGATGCCTCCACCTCCTCCTCCTCCTCCAGTGAGTCAGGGAACTCCGCCTCCTCCTCCGGTGAGTGCTCAGGGCACTCCGCCTCCTTCTTTGGCAGGTGGCGGCACTCCGCCTCCTCCTCCTCCTGCTCCTCCGGCGAGTGATCGGGGCACTCCGCCTTCTTCTCCGGCACGTGGTGGCACGCCGCCTCCTTCTCCACCTGCGATGGCGCGCCCGACCAGCCAGCCTCCTCCTTCTCCGCCTCATCAGCAAGGGCGGAAGAGACCCGCCGCCGCTCCGGCTGCTCCAGCGCGTCGCAGTCCTTCTCCTCCGCCTCATAAGCAACTAAAGAAGAAAGCAGCCGCTCAGCCTACTCCGGCATCTAGCAGTACATGCGGGAGGCAATACAGATTCAGTCCATCTCTCAAGACTCCAGAGAAGTTACCATACGAGATGACCGAGAAGGAAAATGAGGAGATCTGTCAAGCCCAAGTGAGGGACTACTTCACAACACAAAGAGTTAAGAGACATCCACCTCCGGAGGAGAAGATAGATCCGGTGAAAGTGAAGCGTGAAGGAAATATGCCCTAGAGGCAATAATAAAGTTATTATTTATTTCCTTATATCATGATAAATTTTTATTATTCATGCTAGAATTGTATTAACCAGAAACATAATACTTGTGTGAATACATAGACAAACAAAGTGTCACTAGTATGCCTCTACTTGACTAGCTCGTTGATCAAAGATGGTTATGTTTCCTAGCCATAGACATGTGTTGTCATTTGATTAATGGGATCACATCATTAGAAGAATGATGTGATTGACTTGACCCATTCCGTTAGCTTAGCACTCAATCGTTTAGTATGTTGCTATTGCTTTCTTCATGACTTATACATGTTCCTATAACTATGAGATTATGCAACTCCCGTTTACCGGAGGAACACTTTGTGTGCTACCAAATGTCACAACGTAACTGCGTGATTATAAAGGTGCTCTACAGGTGTCTCCGAAGGTACTTGTTGGGTTGGCGTATTTCGAGATTAGGATTTGTCACTCCGATTGTCGGAGAGGTATCTCTGGGCCCACTCGGTAATGCACTTCACTTAAAGCCTTGCAAGCATTGCAACTAATGAGTTAGTTGCGGGATGATGTATTATGGAACGAGTAAAGAGACTTGCCGGTAACGAGATTGAACTAGGTATTGAGATATCGACAATCGAATCTCGGGCAAGTAACATACCGATGACAAAGGGAACAACATATGTTGTTATGCGGTTTTACCGATAAAGATCTTCGTAGAATATGTGGGAGCCAATATGGGCATCCAGGTCCCACTATTGGTTATTGACCGGAAACGTGTCTCGGTCATGACTACATAGTTCTCGAACCCGTAGGGTCCGCACGCTTAACGTTCGTTGATGATATAGTATTATATGAGTTATGTATGTTGGTGACCGAATGTTGTTCGGAGTCCCGGATAAGATCACCGACATGACGAGGAGCTCCGAAATGGTCCGGAGGTAAAGATTTATATATTGGATGATATGGTTAGGCCAAGGGGTCAGGCCCACGGAGCTATAAGTCGGTGCAAAAGGAGTTTTGCGGAGGCCAGGGGGCCAAACACCGGAGACCTTGGCGTCTGGCCGTGGGCCAGACGCCAACGCCCATGGCGTCTGGGCCAGATGCCAAGGATTGTGGCGTTTGGTCCTGGAGTCCGAGTGGGACTCTTGCCTTTCGAGCAAAACCGACTTTGAGGAAGTTTCGACCCCAGGGCTCAACATATAAATAGAGAGGCGGGGCTAGCACCAAAGAGACATCAAGAAACTCCAAGCCGTGTGCCGGCAACCCCGTCCCCTCTAGTTTATTCTCCGTCATAGTGTCCGTAGTGCTTAGGCAAAGTCTTGCGGAGATTATTCTTCACCAATACCGTCACCATGCCGTCGTGCTGCCAGAACTCATCTACTACTTCACCCGTCTTGCTGGATCGAGAAGGCGAGGATGTCATCAAGCTGAACATGTGCAGAACTCGGAGGTGCCGTGCGTTCGCTACATGGATCGGTCAGATCGTGAAGACGTACGACAACATCAACCGCGTTGATAAACACTTCCGCTTAGCAATCTTCAAGGGTATGAAGATACACTCCCCCTCTCGTTGCTATGCATCACCATGATCATACGTGTGCATAGGTTTTTTTT
>NW_025232196.1:0-10115 GCF_018294505.1 Triticum aestivum | reverse complement strand
AGGGAAGAGGGGGTCGAGGCGGAGCTCCTGAGCTAGTCGGGGGAGCGAGGGGTGGCCGGAGACGGCTGCTGTGGCGAACGGCGGCGAGGGTGGTGTTCGGCCGTGTGAGAGAGAGAGCGAGGGAGAGGAGGGAAGAGACGGGGGAGAGTGAGAGAGAGCAGGGGGGAGGCGTGGCGTCGTCCAGGGACATCGAGGCGATGAGGGGAGGGCAGGCAGGCAGGGAGAGAGGTGGCGTGGCGCGGTGGCGCGCGCGCGCGCCGGCCACACTCCCCTCCCTCTGTCGGGACGAAGACGACAGAGGAGGGAGGTGGGCTGGGCCGGCTGCTGGCTGGGCCAGCCAGCTGGCTGGGCCGCACAGTGGAGGAGCCCAGGTAAGCTTCTCCCCCTTTTATTTTATTTTTGTTTTCTAATTTCTGACATTTGTTTTGATTTAAATAATATATTAAATCATTTATTTAACTTATGCCAATTTTTGGAGGAGCTATATATATTATTCCAGAGCTCCTTTATATTTGGCATAATATTTGGACATATATTAATATATATAATTAATATATTTCCAATGCAAATATTTATGCATTAATTCCAAATGCCCAAAATAAATACCTATGAGCTCTTAAAAATATTGGTTTGATTTTTATCTCTGTCCAATATTTTCAGAGAGCAACATGAGCATTTTCTTGGACCCTTTTGGAGAAATTTTTATTTGGGTCATTTCCAAAATGATTCTGAGGGTTTCACAGATCCCCATTTCAAGTTTCTGATGAAAGAGTAAACATGATGCAACACTCTAATGCATGGCTAACTAGGATGTGACAACTCACCCCCACTCAAAAGAATCTCGTCCCGAGATTTGGGTTCCTCCGGGAAGAAGGCAGGATACTCGAGTCGAAGACGATCCTCCCTTTCCCAGGTTGCTTCATCCTCCGAATGGTGCGACCATTGAACTTTGAGAAACTTGATATTATGACGTCGGGTGGTACATTCGGCCTGATCGAGGATACGAATGGGGCACTCTCGATATGTAAGATTATCTTGGAGATCAAGCGTTTCGTGGTCCACTTCACGGATAGGATCCGAGAAGCAACGCCTGAGTTGAGAAACGTGGAAGACATCGTGGACCCTGGAGAGGTGCGGAGGTAGTTCCAACTGGTAGGCAACTTCTCCTCGTTTGGCAAGAATGCGAAAAGGTCCAATGTAACGAGGAGCCAATTTGCCTTTGATACCGAAACGATGGGTTCCCTTCAGAGGGGTGACCCGAAGATAAGCCTTCTCGTCAACCTCGAAAGTCATAGCCTTATGTTTTCGGTCATATTGACTCTTTTGACGAGATTGGGCTGTTTTCAACTTTTCACGAACGATGCGAACTTGTTCTTCTGCTTCCTGAATCATGTCCGGGCCAAAGAATTGTCTTTCCCCGGTCTCTGACCAGTTAAGGGGTGTTCGACACCGTCGTCCATAAAGAACTTCAAAAGGGGCTTTACCCAAGCTAGATTGATAGCTGTTGTTGTAAGCGAATTCGGCAAATGGAAGGCACTTCTCCCAGTCCATTCCGAAAGAGATAACAGAGGCTCGAAGCATGTCTTCTAGAATTTGGTTGACGCGTTCCACTTGACCACTCGACTGAGGGTGGAAAGCGGTGCTAAAGGAGAGACGGGTTCCCATAGCATTTTGGAAACTTTCCCAAAATCGAGAGGTGAAAAGACTTCCTCGATCCGAGTTAATTTCCAAAGGAACACCATGGAGAGACACTATTCGGGAGATGTACAAATCTGCCAGCTGACTAGCGGTTATACTCTCACGAACAGGTAAGAAATGGGCTACCTTGGAAAGACGATCGACCACGACGAAAATAGCATTATTCCCTCTCTTGGTCCTGGGAAAACCGGTAATGAAATCCATACTAATTTTATCCCATTTCCATTCAGGAATAGCTAAGGGTTGAAGAGTGCCAGCAGGCCGTTGATGCTATGCTTTTACACGACGACAGACGTCGCAATTTGCAATATACTGAGCAATTTCTCTCTTCATCCTAGTCCACCAGAACCTCTGGCGTAGGTCCTGATACATTTTAGTACTACCGGGATGAATAGTGAGAGGAGATTCATGAGCTTCCTTAAGGATTAATCGCCTTAGGTTGCGCACTTTGGGAACTACTAATCGATTCCCGAAGTATACGACTCCTTGATCATTAATGGAGAAACAATCCGCAATTCCTTTCTGAATGTTCCTCTTGATGCGGGAGATTCCCGGATCTACCTTCTGTGCTTTGATAATTTGATCCGTAAGGGTAGGTTTTGCCACCAAGGTGGAAAGAAAACCTTGAGGTACAATGTGAAGGTTAAGTTTCCGAAATTCCTCATGGAGAAACGGTTGACTTTGTTGTAACATCAGGTTGTTACAATAAGATTTACGACTTAGCGCATCAGCCATGACGTTGGCTTTCCCTGGGGTGTAGGTTATTCCTAAGTCGAAGTCTGTGATCAATTCAACCCAACGTCTCTGCCTGAGATTCAAATCCGGTTGGGTGAAAATGTACTTCAGACTTTGGTGATCAGTGAATATTTCGCAACGATTACCGAGGAGGTAATGTCGCCAGGTCTTAAGTGCATAGACTACGGCTGCAAGCTCTAGATCATGAGTAGGATAATTCTCCTCATGTGGGTGCAATTGCCGTGAAGCGTAAGCAATTACGTGTCGATCTTGCATAAGAATGCAACCTAGTCCTTGTCGCGAGGCGTCGCAGTAGATAACAAAGTCCTTGGAGAAGTCTGGCGGTACCAGCACGGGAGCAGAGGTCAGGCGTCTTTTCAGTTCCTGAAAATTGTGCTCACATTGTGGAGTCCATTCGAAATTTTTATCTTTCTTGAGGAGTTCGGTTAGAGGTTTAGCAACCTTGGAGAAGTTCTCGACAAAGTGGCACAGACTTACAGGGACAGGCATCCATGACCCAGCTTCGAACGTGTCGGTCATCAGCAAGTGGGTCCGGGCTGTAGCACTGGGCTAGCAGGACTCCGGTAAACCGGGCTGTAGCGGGCTAACAGGACTCCGGTACTCAAAGCGTGACATTTCCCCGAAGGGACAGACACAGGAACGAAGAAGGACACATGCCGGCCAGCCTAAGTGATCCAGAGCAGTAGCAAGCTACCATGGCTCAGCGGTAACACTAGGAGACATTTCCCGGTAAGAGAGGCTACTAAAGATAAACAACTAGATAGTCAGATCCCACACATACCAAGCATTTCAATCATACACACAATATGCCCGATATGTGCAAATACAACGAAGCATCACAACATGACTCTATGACACAAGTACTTTATTTAAGGCTCAGGGAGCCATACATAACATACACAAAGGTACGGGTCTCACGACCCCACATACAAGTCATACAGTCATACAAGCCAGCAGCGGAAGTAACTTGTCTGAGTACAGACAACTAGTAAAATAAAAGAGGCTTGGAAAGCCTAGCTATACTACGTGGTCCATCACAAGCTCAGGGTCACCACCTGGGTCTTTAGCCTACTCGTTGATGTCAACGTCTACATAGAACCCATCAGAAGGGGTTGCATCGTCTTCTGTAAAAAATGTAGATTATAGCAACATGAGTACAAAGGTACTCAGCAAGACTTACATCAGATCCTACATACATGCATAGTATCAATAAGGGTTGGTGGAGTTATTGCAGCAAGCCAGCTTTGACTCTTGGCTAGGCTATCCTACGATACTCCAACTTGAAATGGTTTTGCGCACACGAGTCCACTACTCACCACTTCAATACACTACCGAGGATCCACCTCCGTCTTCCTACGGAAGAGCCATCCTTGGCACTCACACTTATCTTGAGGCTTTTAGTAGTTTCCATTTACTTGTCTATGAACTGTATAGGCAACCAAGTAGTCCTTTACCGCGGACGCGGCTATTCGAATAGATCATGTTAACCCTGCAGGGGTGTACTTCTTCATACATGTTTCCACCACTTAGCGTCTGCACACGACATGTGCTCGGCAGACTTCAAGCGAAAGCCGACGTGGGTGTAGACCACGACCTACCTAAACACTTAAGCCTCTAGTCCAGGTTTATCGCCTATTCAGGTTCCATCCGCAGGGAGTCCGGCCGAGGTTTCCCATACGGCCCCGAACGATGTGAACAGGGTTCCCGAGATACCTAACGGGTATTCGGTACACCGTGCCACGTACCTACCGCATCACAGCCCACCCCTACGGTCAGCACTGTCCACGGCCTCCAGTAGGCTACAAACACCAGAAACTATTTGCAACTCCTGGACAGAGAGCTAGGGTGAATAAGAAGTCGAGCGGGGTCATATTTTAGGGCCCAATGTATGGTAGTAGCTGATTCTTAAATCACACATACAGATTTCAGTGCTTAAGGTCGGCTTCAATGAAACAACCCACCATGTACTCCTACATGGCCTCTCATCGATACCTTTACCAAATCGGGTTCACCACACCACTCTCATTACCGACATAATCATTTCACTCTAGACCATCACCCAGATGAACCAGACCTGACACGACTCTAAGCATAGCAGGCATAGCAAGGTAGGAACAACACATACATATGGCTCAATCAACTCCTACACATGCTAGTGGGTTTCATCTAGTTACTGTGGCAATGACAGGTCATGCAGAGGAAATGGGTTCAACTACCGTAGCACACAGCAGTTTGAATCGCGTTGTCTTAATGCAGTAAAAGAGAGCAGGAGCGAGAACATGGGATTGTATCGATATGATCAAATGGTTGGTTGCTTGCCTGATGGTTCGATGCACGGATATGGTTCTTCGTTAGGGTAATCACGGTACTCCTCGGGAACAGATCCTGTCGCAAAGGACATCGATACACAAGCATCACCAAACAATGTGCAACAATATGATGCATGCATGAAACATGGCAATATGAGTGTGTTGGGCTAATGCAACTAAAGCCAGAAGTGTTTGAACAAATTTGAATCAAAGATTCAAATTCCAAGTTCAAATATGGCCTTTTAAAGTGCCTTTTCTTGTTCTGCTTAAAACATCAAGTTAACTTGTTTGATCATGCATGAAAATAGTACAGATGGATAGA
This sequence comes from Triticum aestivum, assembly GCF_018294505.1. Taxonomy (NCBI): domain Eukaryota; kingdom Viridiplantae; phylum Streptophyta; class Magnoliopsida; order Poales; family Poaceae; genus Triticum; species Triticum aestivum. The sequence goes on along the minus strand of NW_025232196.1, from coordinate 5,030 downwards.
TTGGATTTTTCTGATCATTTTTCATATATAATTTGTCCAATTTGGAGTTACAGAATAAAAGTTATGAATTTTTGAAGTTTAATTAATATTCTGGAATTTCCTGATTTAATTTAAATCCAGAAATTCAATTACTGCGTCAGCCTGACGTCACAGTGACGTCAGCAGGTCAACATGGCTGGCTCGGGTCAAACCTGACGTGTGGGGTCCACACGTCAGTGACAGGGGGGGTTAAACAGATTTAAATTAATTCTAATTACTAATTAGTGGCGATGGGGCCCACTGTCAGTGTCAGGGGGGTTGACTAACAGTAGTTAGCGCTAACCTAACCATCTGGCCGACAGGGCCCACGCGTCAGTGACCCTGGGGGGTCAAACCCCAGGTCGGTCAAGTCAAACCCCACCGGCGACATGACGCCGGCGAGATCCGAGACGGCGGCGAGAGTGCTTTTTGCCATTCCGGCGACCAAATGGACGGCGGAAGGCATCTACGTGTTGCTGAGGTTGAGCCGCGTCTATTGGTGGTGGTGGTTGGGCTCGGGGTGGCCGGAGTTGACGGCGGCGAGCTCGGCTGCGGCGGCCGGAGTTCGGGTGCGGTCGGGATCAGTGTTGCAGGGGGTTTGGGGAGGCGTTGGTGCGTTCTACGTGCTCCTGGTGATGTGTGGAGCACGATGGTGTGCTCGGTTGGGCGCTACGGCGACCGTGGCCACGACGGCGACATCGCCGGCGGCGTGGAGCTCTCGGTTGAAGTGGAGCTAGGGCCTAGAGGTCGGGAGAGACCAGGGAAGAAGGGGGAAACGCTCCGGGGGCTCACCGCGGTTGCAGTGGGCGTCGAAGCGGGCTCGGGGACGCGCCGGAGACGACGAATTTGACGGCGACGGTGGTCTTCGGCCGTGTGAGAGAGAGAGCGAGGGAGAGGAAGGAGAGAGCCGGGGAGAGTGAGAGAGAGCAGGGGGGATCGGGACGGGCTGCGGGCGTCGTCCACGCGGCCAGGAGGGCGTCGGCAAGCAGGAGGTGGCCGCGCGGCCGTGCGCGCGCGAGCACGCAGCAGCTTCGGGGCGAGGGGAGGAAGACGACGGGGAGCTACAGTGCTGGGCTGGGTCGGTTGCTGGCTGGGCCGGCCAGCTGGCTGGGCCGCACAGGTAAGTCTTTCTCCCTTTCTTTTCTGTTTTCTGTTTTATTTAATATATCTGCAACTTTGTTGAATTAAATAAAATACCTAGGCAACTTTAAAAATCACCAAACTATTCCTGGTCCATAGTTGGATTATTTCCAACATGAAACATTTTAGTTTGGAGATATTTGAGCATTTAAATATTTTATATTATTTTAAGTGCCCAAATTCAATATCTATGATTTAATTCAAAAACCCTAGGATGGCCTAGGAAAATGTGCACCATTTTTGGCAGAGGTTCTGAACCAAGACAAAAATGATGGGCATTTTAGAAGGGCATTTCAGGTTCATTGAAAAATTATTTTAGTAACCCTAGTTGGTTTCAGAGGGGACTGGGGGTTCTGTCATCCCCATTTCAAGTTTCTGATGAAAGAGTAAACATGATGCAACACTCTAATGCATGACTAGCTAGGGTGTGACAACTCACCCCCACTCAAAAGAATCTCGTCCCGAGATTTGGGTTCCTCCGGGAAGAAGGCGGGATACTCGAGTCGAAGACGATCCTCCCTTTCCCAAGTTGCTTCATCCTCAGAATGGTGCGACCATTGAACCTTGAGAAACTTGATATTATGACGTCGCGTGGTACGTTCGGCTTGATCGAGGATACGAATGGGGTACTCTTGATATGTAAGATCATCTTGGAGATCAAGCGTTTCGTGGTCCACTTCACGGATAGGATCCGAGAAGCAACGCTGTCAGGACCCCGACTCGATGTCACATCGATCTAGCTGGTAACACCTCATATCACTTTGCGGCCTCACGCACGGTATCCCCACGGGTCACGCGGGACGATAGATGACACAGCTAGTGCGAACTAGTGATACTATCACTAACTCAGACCGATCCGTAGTAGTCCTCGTAGAAGTCACCTCCATAGCCTGGAAGCTCAACATGATCATCCGGAAACAGACGGTCTCGCGGAGCTTGTGGACCATAGGGGCTAGGATGAGGCCTTGGACCAACAGACGGTGGCCTGCGGGGACCGCGAGGTGGGGTGATGCCTCCTACATCACGCCAAACCATCACGTCTGGCAGAGCAGATCTCACAGGATAGAGATCGCGCATATCTGAATATCCAGCTTGCACCGCCGGTGCGAACCGAGTCAAAGTGGCCCAGTGGTCAGCACGGGTATTGAAGAGCTCTAACCTCAAGGCCCGATTTTCACGGTCCTTATCCTCGAGCATCTCAGCAGTGGTGCGAGTCCGTGAATCCTCCTGAGTGGAGTCAGCATAGATAGCCTGGAGATACCCTTGTGCTCCCGGAAGTGATCCTGGCATATACCGGAAATCAGAGTCCCGAAATAAACCAGATCTGACTCGCATAATGGTCATCATAGAGTAGGCGGCGTCCTGCACAGCCATCTCAATAGTAACCCCGAGTCCATAGGAACAGTGAAGAGGCTCGGTGGATCCAGGATAAGATGGAAATATCCTGACAGTGCAGAGATACTGGCTTTGATTAAAGTCTCGGAATTGCTCTTCGACCGTGTACTCAGGATACCAGCGGTATCCAGCCTCAGTCATTACCCTGACCAACTTGGCAGTATGGCCGGGTACATCTAGACATCGAGTCAGGCGAACCACTTGATTGAGGTCGCGAGTGGCCATCTGAAAGCACAATCATAATGCAAAGGCATTAGAATTTCTAGCAAAATTTCGGCAGCATAACAGCTGTAAATGCTCAAAAAGGATTTTGAGACATTTGACAAAGGATTTCGTACACACTCAACATCATCATATCAAAGTTCTGAAACCATTCTAGCAACAAAATGTGGTAGTAGAACTGAACTAGGCTTGTAACCATCAAACTTATAAGGTACTACTGATTAGTAACTCGTGATCCTGATAGAGAGAACAGATCCTAATTCCTTAACCCCCGGTGGAAGAATGGACTGACTCAGATCAGAATGTCATTAGATAAAGGAGTAAAAAGAGCCTTACGTTCCAACCCACAAACAATTCCCCTACATATAACTAAAGAATTTCTAGACTCAACATCGACCAGTTTGGCTTGGAGAACCTACAGGCAGTCCGGCTCTGATGCCAACGCTGTCAGTACCCCGACTCGATGTCACATCAATCTAGCCGGTAACACCTCATATCACTTTGCGGCCTCACGCACGGTATCCCCACGGGTGTCGTCTTACCTTTTCCCGGGACCGTTTGCGCCTTTTGGCTCACGTATATGATAGTGTCGCTAGCATCCATATGATAAGGAGCCCGGGCTGACATGACTAGTCGTAAACCCAAAGTGGCACAGACTTACAGGGACAGGCATCCATGACCCAGCTTCGAACGTGTCGGTCATCAGCAAGTGGGTCCGGGCTGTAGCACTGGGCTAGCAGGACTCCGGTAAACCGGGCTGTAGCGGGCTAACAGGACTCCGGTACTCAAAGCGTGACATTTCCCCGAAGGGACAGACACAGGAACGAAGAAGGACACATGCCTGCCAGCCTAAGTGTTCCAGAGCAGTAGCAAGCTACCATGGCTCAGCGGTAACACTAGGAGACATTTCCCAGTAAGAGAGGCTAATAAAGATAAACAACTAGATAGTCAGATCCCACACATACCAAGCATTTTAATCATACACACAATATGCTCGATATGTGCAAATACAACGAAGCATCACAACATGACTCTACGACACAAGTACTTTATTTAAGGCTCAGGGAGCCATACATAACATACACAAAGGTACGGGTCTCACGACCCAACATACAAGTCATACAGTCATACAAACCAGCAGCGGAAGTAACTTGTCTGAGTACAGACAACTAGTAAAATAAAAGAGGCTTGGAAAGCCTAGCTATACTACGTGGTCCTTCACAAGCTCAGGATCACCACCTGGGCCTTTAGCCTACTCGTTGATGTCAACGTCTACATAGAACCCATCAGAAGGGGTTGCAGCGTCTTCTGTAAAAATGTAGATTATAGCAACATGAGTACAAAGGTACTCAGCAAGACTTACATCAGATCCTACATACATGCATATTATCAAGAAGGGTTGGTGGAGTTATTGCAGCAAGCCAGCTTTGACTCTTGGCTAGACTATCCTACGATACCCCAACTTGAAATGGTTTTGCGTACACGAGTCCACTACTCACCACTTCAATACACTACCGAGGATTCACCTCCGTCTTCCTACGGAAGGGCCATCCTCGGCACTCACACTTATCTTGAGGCTTTTAGTAGTTTCCATTTATTTGTCTATGAACTGTATCGGCAACCAAGTAGTCCTTTACCGCGGACGCGGCTATTCGAATAGATCATGTTAACCCTGCAGGGGTGTACTTCTTCATACACGCTCTCACCACTTACCGTCGTTTACACGACATGTACTCGGCAACCTTCAAGCGGAAGCCCAACGTGGGTGTCGGCCACGACCTACCTAATCACCTAAGCCTCAAGTCCAGGTTTATCGCCTATTCAGGTTCCATCCACAGGGAGTCCGGCCGAGGTTTCCCATACGGCCCCGAACGATGTGAACAGGGTTCCCGAGATACCTAACGGGTATTCGGTACACCCGGCCACGTACCTACCGCATCACAGCCCACCCCTACGGTCAGCGCTGTCCACGGCCTCCAGTAGGCTACAAACACCAGAAACTACTTGCAACTCCTGGACGGAGAACTAGGGTGAATAAGAAGCCGAGAGGGTCCATTGGTTTCGGGCCCAATGCATGGTAGTAGCTGATTCTTAAATCACACATACAGATCTCAGTGCTTAAGGTCGGCTTCAATGAAACAACCCACCATGTACTCCTACATGGCCTCTCATCGATACCTTTACCAAATCGTGTTCACCACACCACTCCCATTACCGACATAATCATTTCACTCTAGCCCATCACCCAGATGAAC
>NW_025232195.1:9539-10116 GCF_018294505.1 Triticum aestivum | reverse complement strand
GTTACCCTAAGATAGACAGGGTGGCAGTGGTGTCACGTGCTCGTCTCGGCGTCCATCATCGCTACCGCGACGACGTCCGCCTCGACTCGCGTTACGGTAAGACAGGGTGACAGTGGTGTCACGTGCTCGTCTCGGCGTCCATCGTCGCTACCGCGACGACGTCCGCCTCGACTCGCGTTACCCTAAGATAGACGGGGTGGCAGTGGTGTCACGTGCTCGTCTCGGGGTCCGTCGTCGCTACCGCGATGACGTCCGCCTCGACTCGCGTTACGGAAAGACAGGGTGGCAGTGGTGTCACGTGCTCGTCTCCGCGTCCGTCGTTGCTACCACGACGACGTCCGCCTCGACTCGCGTTACCCTAAGATAGACAGGGTGACAGTGCTGTCACGTGCTCGTGGCGGCGTCCATCGTCGCTACCGCGACGACGTCCGCCTCGACTCGCATTACGCTAAGACAGGATGGAAGTGGTGTCACGTGCTCGTCTTGCAGTCCGTCGTCGTTACCGCGACGACGTCCGCCTCGACTCGCGTTACCCTAAGATAGACAGGGTGGCAGTGGTGTCACGTGCTCATCTCGG
>NW_025232195.1:5418-6107 GCF_018294505.1 Triticum aestivum | reverse complement strand
GTTCCAGTAAGACAGGGTGGCAGTGGTGTCACGTGCTCATCTCGGCGTCCGTAGTCGCTACCGCGACGACGTCCGCCTCGACTCCCGTTACCCTAAGATAGACAGGGTGGCAGTGGTGTCACGTGCTCGTCTCGGCGTCCATCATCGCTACCGCAACGACGTCCGCCTCGACTCGCGTTACGGTAAGACAGGGTGACAGTGGTGTCACGTGCTCGTCTCGGCGTCAATCGTCGCTACCGCGACGACGTCCGCCTCGACTCGCATTACCCTAAGATAGACGGGGTGGCAGTGGTGTCACATGCTCGTCTCGGGGTCCGTCGTCGCTACCGCGATGACGTCCGCCTCGACTCGCGTTACGGTAAGACAGGGTGGCAGTGGTGCCACGTGCTCGTCTCCGCGTCCGTCATTGCTACCACGACGACGTCTGCCTCGACTCGCGTTACCCTAAGATAGACAGGGTGACAGGGTGACAATGGTGTCACGTGCTCGTGTCGGCGTCCATCGTCGCTACCGCGACGACGTCCGCCTCGACTCGCATTACGCTAAGACAGGATGGAAGTGGTGTCACGTGCTCGTCTTGGCGTCCGTCGTCGCTACCGCGACGACGTCCGCCTCGACTCGCGTTACCCTAAGATAGACAGGGTGGCAGTGGTGTCACGTGCTCATCTCGGCGTCCGTCGTCGCTACCG
>NW_025232195.1:4251-4753 GCF_018294505.1 Triticum aestivum | reverse complement strand
GTCTCGGCGTCCATCGTCGCTACCGCGACGACGTTCGCCTCGACTCGCGTTACCCTAAGATAGACGGGGTGGCAGTGGTGTCACGTGCTCGTCTTGGGGTCCGTCGTCGCTACCGCGATGACGTCCGCCTCGACTCGCGTTACGGTAAAACAGGGTGGCAGTGGTGTCACGTGCTCATCTCCGCGTCCGTCGTTGCTACCACGACGACGTCCGCCTCGACTCGCGTTACCCTAAGATAGACAGGGTGACAGGGTGACAGTGGTGTCACGTGCTCGTGTCGGCGTCCATCATCGCTACCGCGACGACGTCCGCCTCGACTCGCATTACGCTAAGACAGGATGGAAGTGGTGTCACGTGCTCGTCTTGGCGTCCGTCGTCGCTACCGCAACGACGTCCGCCTCGACTCGCGTTACCCTAAGATAGACAGGGTGGCAGTGGTGTCACGTGCTCATCTCGGCGTCCGTCGTCGCTACCGCGACGACGTCTGCCTCGACTCGCGTTC
>NW_025232195.1:2282-2945 GCF_018294505.1 Triticum aestivum | reverse complement strand
CTACCGCGACGACGTCCGCCTCGACTCGCGTTACGGTAAGACAGGGTGGTAGTGGTGTCACGTGCTCATCTCCGCGTCCGTCGTTGCTACCACGACGACGTCCGCCTCGACTCGCGTTACCCTAAGATAGACAGGGTGACAGGGTGACAGTGGTGTCACGTGCTCGTGTCGGCGTCCATCATCGCTACCGCGACGACGTCCTCCTCGACTCGCATTACGCTAAGACAGGATGGAAGTGGTGTCACGTGCTCGTCTTGGCGTCCGTCGTCGCTACCGCAACGACGTCCGCCTCGACTCGCGTTACCCTAAGATAGACAGGGTGGCAGTGGTGTCACGTGCTCATCTCGGCGTCCGTCGTCGCTACCGCGACGACGTCTGCCTCGACTCGCGTTCCGTTAAGACAGGGTGGCAGTGGTGTCATGTGCTCGTCTCGGCGTCCGTAGTCGCTACCGCGACGACGTCCGCCTCGACTCGCGTTACCCTAAGATAGACAGGGTGGCAGTGGTGTCACGTGCTCGTCTCGGCGTCCATCATCGCTACCGCGACGACGTCCGCCTCGACTCGCGTTACGGTAAGACAGGGTGACAGTGGTGTCACGTGCTCGTCTCGGCGTCCATCGTCGCTACCGCGACGACGTCCGCCTCGACTCGCGTTACCCTAAGA
>NW_025232195.1:977-1250 GCF_018294505.1 Triticum aestivum | reverse complement strand
TTCTGTTAAGACAGGGTGGCAGTGGTGTCATGTGCTCGTCTCGGCGTCCGTAGTCGCTACCGCGACGACGTCCGCCTCGACTCGCGTTACCCTAAGATAGACAGGGTGGCAGTGGTGTCACGTGCTCGTCTCGGCGTCCATCATCGCTACCGCGACGACGTCCGCCTCGACTCGCGTTACGGTAAGACAGGGTGACAGTGGTGTCACGTGCTCGTCTCGGCGTCCATCGTCGCTACCGCGACGACGTCCGCCTCGACTCGCGTTACCCTAAGA
>NW_025232195.1:0-862 GCF_018294505.1 Triticum aestivum | reverse complement strand
GTGCTCGTCTCCGCGTCCGTCGTTGCTACCACGACGACGTCCGCCTCGACTCGCGTTACCCTAAGATAGACAGGGTGACAGTGCTGTCACGTGCTCGTGTCGGCGTCCATCGTCGCTACCGCGACGACGTCCGCCTCGACTCGCATTACGCTAAGACAGGATGGAAGTGGTGTCACGTGCTCGTCTTGCAGTCCGTCGTCGTTACCGCGACGACGTCCGCCTCGACTCGCGTTACCCTAAGATAGACAGGGTGGCAGTGGTGTCACGTGCTCATCTCGGCGTCCGTCGTCGCTACCGCGACGACGTCTGCCTCGACTCGCGTTCCAGTAAGACAGGGTGGCAGTGGTGTCACGTGCTCATCTCGGCGTCCGTAGTCGCTACCGCGACGACGTCCGCCTCGACTCCCGTTACCCTAAGATAGACAGGGTGGCAGTGGTGTCACGTGCTCGTCTCGGAGTCCATCATCGCTACCGCAACGACGTCCGCCTCGACTCGCGTTACGGTAAGACAGGGTGACAGTGGTGTCACGTGCTCGTCTCGGCGTCCATCGTCGCTACCGCGACGACGTCCGCCTCGACTCGCATTACCCTAAGATAGACGGGGTGGCAGTGGTGTCACATGCTCGTCTCGGGGTCCGTCGTCGCTACCGCGATGACGTCCGCCTCGACTCGCGTTACGGTAAGACAGGGTGGCAGTGGTGCCACGTGCTCGTCTCCGCGTCCGTCATTGCTACCACGACGACGTCTGCCTCGACTCGCGTTACCCTAAGATAGACAGGGTGACAGGGTGACAATGGTGTCACGTGCTCGTGTCGGCGTCCATCGTCGCTACCGCGACGACGTCCGCCTCCACTCGCATTACG
>NW_025232194.1:0-10119 GCF_018294505.1 Triticum aestivum | reverse complement strand
GGGGGGGGGAGTGAATAGGCAACTAACAATTTTTAGCTTTACTTTACCAATTTAAACTTTGCATCAAAGTAGGTTGTCTAGAAATGCAACTAGGTGAGCAACCTATATGATGCAACAACAACAAGCACACAAGCAAGCAAGGGAGACAACATAAATAATCTTGCACAAGTAAAGGCACGAGATAACCAAGAGTGGAGCCGGTGAAGACGATGATGTGTTACCGAAGTTCCTTCCTTTTGAGGGGAAGTACGTCTCCGTTGGAGCGGTGTGGAGGCACAATGCTCCCGAAGAAGCCACTAGGGCCACCGTATTCTCCTCACGCCCTCACACAATGCGAGATGCCGTGATTCCACTATTGGTGCCCTTGAAGGCGGCAACCGGACCTTTACAAACAAGGTTGGGGCTCTCTCCACAACTTAATTGGAGGCTCCCAACGAAACCCCGGAGCTTCACCACAATGGAATGTGGCTCCGAAGTGACCTCTTCCGTCTAGGGCGCCCAAGCACCCAAGAGTAACAAAATCCACACAAGAAAGTATGGGGGAATCAAATATCCTTTGGTGGAAGTGTAGATCTAGGTCTCCTCCTTTAATCCCTAGCAAATCAACGAGTTTGAGTGGCTAGAGAGAGACATCGGGAAAGGGAGCTTTAATGGCAGTAATGGAGGAGAGAGAGAGGCAAGAGGTAGGTGGGAGGAAGGAGAAGCACCTCCTTAAATAGGCCCCCCACAGATCCAACCGTTATGTGCAGAAATGCATAGGAGCGGTACTTCCGCAATAGACACCGGTACAACCGGTGAATGTGGGAAACCCCTGCTAGGGCACCAAGGCGGTACTTCCGGTGGCGCACCCGGTAGTACCGGTTTATCGGAATAAACCAAAACTACCGCACAACCACCGCTCAACTACCGGGCCACATACAGAAAGTAAACCCCTCAGGCCGGTAGTTGGAGCGGAGGTTGGGCCGGAACTACCGCTGGGCCAGCAGTCCCTGGGTGGTGGGGTCCGAGGCGGTACTACCGCCCTGAACACCGGTAGTACCGGTTTGTCAAGACAAACCGGAACTACCGTTCCACCACCGGTCTACCACCGTACCCGGTACAGAAGGGAGTCACCCCTGAGCGGTACTTGGAGCGGTGGTGAGACCGGAACTACCGGCCAGCGGTACAACCGCTCAAGGGAGCGGTACTACCACCATGGATAGAACTGCACAGGACAGAGGACGGGGAACCTCTCTGTCTTCAAACGGAGGGTATATGGTGGGTGCAAAGAACGTGTACGTGAAGTGATTCACCCAATACCTTCCGATGTGGATTCCCTCTTAATAGTACGGATATCCTATGACCAAAGGAATAAAAACGTCGGAAACTCCGTCTTTGATCTTTTCCGCATAGAGGGAAATCCTAACCGTCTTGCGCCACACAATGTGTACCTGAGAAAACTATGGCGCACGATTAGTCCACACGCGTGTTGTCATCATCACCAAAACCCTAAGGCAGAAGATGCCCTTACAATCTCCCCCTTTTTGGTGGATGATGACAACCACACAAGAAGTCCGGGAGTTCTAGAAAATAAAGAAGGGGCTCGCCTGAGTGTGAGCACTATTTAGAGTTTGCTTTTGGAATGCAAAGTGTGCACACTAGGATCAATGCTCCCCTAGATTTTATAGACCAACCGGAGACAACAAAACAATTACAACAAAACATAACGCAGTAGAGACAAGGATAAGGGCACCAACAATACATAAGCTCTATTGATAGATGAGTGCATAGATAAATAGATAAGGGACGCATGTCTTACACCATGCACGAGATCACAACACAGGATAGGTCCACAAGACACTAGAAAGAGCAACTGCAAATAAACTCTCAAGACCAACTGCAAATAAACCACCCATGCAACTCCCGTGACCTAATGGAGCTCTCTCCCCCTTTGGCATCAATACACCAAAAAGGAAAAGAGCGAAGCTAGCGCCCCGGGGCTCAGTAGATCTCCTCGCCACTTGCCGCAGAGCTGTCAGAGGCATTATCATCAACATCATCGTCAGGCTCCTCAGCCTCCTCAGACTCCTCAGACTCCTCAGACCTTGCAGTAGACGCCTCAGGAACACGGATAGAGGAGGAAGCAGGCGCTTCATCAGACCACTGACAGTTCTCCAAGCACCATGTATCCTCATGAGTGATGGTCTTCTCGGAGCCACTCTTCACATCTGGCACATTGAGGTGCCTCATCAACTGAATCTGCCTACGACGCGCCATCTTCTCAGCAACATGGGCCTTGTAGAGCTTCTTCTGAATATGAGTCTGCATGCAAAAAGTCTTCTTGATCTTGGAAGTCAGCTTCTCAACCCACGAGGGCTGGGCCCCAGGCTCTATCTCAAAGTCCTTGTCATCCGAGGTAGCAAACACATCCTCCTGATTGCCCGAAGCAAAGCGAGGAGTCTTATGCTTCTTCTTCCTTAGCTCCTTAACCTCATGCTCCGTGAGGTTAGCAGGGGTGGTGAGAGGCTCTCCTGGCCTACGGACAACCCAAACAGTGTTCAGAAACTGCATCACAAAAGGAGCATAGATCGGTACCTTGCGGTACAACACCATATTGTACATCTCCTCCCACAACCACTTGGAGACATCAAACGTGGCACTGAATCCCCTCTTGGTCTTCATGGCCACAAGCAAATCCACCAGATAACCATAGATATCATCTCGGTTCCCAATCTTGGGAAGCAGCACACAGCGGAACACACGATGCATAATGTCATAGACGGGCAGAGGATCATTGGACTTGCCCACAATACCATGTCCTGGGATGTACAGAGGGGCAAGCTTTACCTTGTCCATGGGGTGAGCTCGGTCGTGAGGACGGATGCCACCTTGACCCTCCACCTCGGTATCCTCATAGCCAAGAGCATTGCAGAAAGCTCTCCACGGGACATGAAAGAACTCATCACGGCACATAAAGGAGAGGTGGCGCTCCTCATCAGAGCTGAAGTGGACTGTAGCATAGAACTGATGATGAGCTGCACATCGAAGTCACAATTCACGGTCATGAGCTTGATCAAATCAAACTCCTCACAGATCGCCAGAGCTTCTCCAAAGTAATCAAGGTTGTTCCTCCAATGATCGATGTCAATGGACCACATCTGGGTGAACTTGTTCTTGTGATGCTCGAAGATTTTTGACACAATCCTCATCTGTAACTCATTCCGGAACCGAGGGTTGTTCCAACGAGGATTCAATGCTGTAGTGTAGGGATCCTGGAAGCGAAACCTTTGCCAGTCCGGCATCTTCCATTTGGGCATTGGCACCGCAACACATTGCTTGGCAGCAGCAGACTTCTCCCGACGATTGGCCTTGGTAGGGATCACCACCTCATGGGAATCCTCATTGTCATCCGAAGGTTTGCCCCTACGGGCCCTCTCCTTGGTGTTCTGAGGCTTCCGAGCAGCACGAGAACTAGAGCCACCGGTATCCATGGGAGTAGATCGAAGACGAGGCGACCTCAACGAAGCGGATCCGAGGAAGGGTCGACCGATCCGGAGGGCCTGAGGGCGCTCCGGGGCGATGGACGGAGCAACCGGCGGCTAGGGATTAGAGGAGGTACGAGCGCGAAGGGGAAAAAGAAAACCCCTTCAGCCTGCGCCCCTTATATAAGCCCCAGATGTCAGCCGGTAGTACCGCTCCGAGGAGCGGTAGTACCAGTCCTGTAACTGTCCGGTGTTTGAGAGCGGTACTTCCACTCCAGACGCAGCGGTAGTACCGCTTCCAAAAACCGGTAGTACCGGCCAGAGGTACTAGTACAGGAAGGAGCGGTAGAATTGCTCGTGCAGGACCGGAAGTACCGCTGGGACTGCACAACATAGTGGAAGACCGGTAGAACCGCTCTGACCACCGGTTGTACCGCCAAGTTGCAACAGCCCAAGTATAAAAAGGAGATCAAACTTGTGTACATTTGGAAAAGATGGCTTGGGATGAGAAGGCTTAGGACGGAAGCAAGTCACTATACTATGATGAAGAAGACTCTCAAGAGTGCAAGAAGCAAACAAGAAAAAACCACTCTTTAGAGAATTCAAACATCTAGGAGAACCAAAAGAGCCAGGCAAAAGGAAACACACAGCAAGGAAAAACACCTAAGCACAAGGGCGGTGGCCGGAGCCACCTATGTTTGAGTTAAAATGGTATGGCGTCGCGAAGAATTATCCTTGGGCCCATGACCAAAACTCGTCTTTGAAGCACAAGTACCATCAACAATGGCTAATGTGAAAGAAATGATCAATTTATGCATAATGGGGGGAGGAAGAGTTCATTGAGAGAACAATACCCCCCCTATGTCCATGCCTACACCTAGAGCAAGACATCATGTTGAGTATGGTGGGGTGTGCAAAGGTTCAAGCCACATTGCTCGAATCAATGATATTTAGCTCATGCCTTAACTCGCGAAATCTTGCTTCATCCAAGGGCTTTGTGAAAATATCTGCAAGGTTATCATGAGTGTTGACATAGTTGAGCTCGATATCCCCTCGCCTAATATGATCCCGGATAAAGTGATACCGAATCTAAATATGCTTCGTCTTGAAATGTTGCACCGGGTTGAGAGAAATCTTGATGGCATTTTCATTGTCACATCAAAGAGGCACTTTGTCACAAATGACACCGTAATCCTTTAAAGTTTGCCTCATCCAAAGAAGTTGTGCACAACAACTGCCGGCCGCCACATACTCTGCTTCGGTGGACGAGAGAGACACACAACTTTGCTTCTTAGAAGACCAACTCACCAAAGAGCAACCAATGAATTGGCACCCTCCGAAAGTGGACTTCCTATCCACTTTGTCTCCTGCCCAATCCGAGTCCGAATAGCCTACAAGCTTGAAGTTTGCTCCTCTTGGGTACCATAAGCCAAAGTTTGGGGTATGAGCCAAATATCGAAAGATTCGCTTGACCGCCACAAAGTGACTTTCCTTAGGTGCGGCTTGAAACCGTGCACAAATTCCCACACTTAACATGATATCCGGTCTAGATGCACAAAGGTAAAGCAAGGAGCCAATCATGGAGCGATATACCTTTTGATCGACCGCTTTACCATTGGGATCTATGTCAAGTTGGCATTTGACGGGCATTGGAGTGGAAGCCGGCTTGACATCACTTAGCTTGAATCTCTTGAGTGTATTTGGCTTGGTTGATGATGGTTCCTTCTCTTCGTTGCTTGACTTCGAACCCGAGAAAGAACTTCAACCCTCCCATCATGGACATCTTGAACTTGGAGGTCATGAGTGCGGCAAATTCCTCATTGAAAGCTTTGTTAGGGGAACCAAAGATAATATCATCAACATATAGTTGGCATACAAACAACTCCCCTTTGACCTTCTTAGTAAAAAGAGTGGGGTCGATTTTCCCAATTTCAAAACCGCGATCTTGCAACAACTCGGTAAGGTGGTCATACCACGCACGTGGGGCTTGCTTAAGGCCATAGAGTGCCTTATTGAGTTGATACACATGATCGGGAAAATAGGGATCCTCGAACCCACGGGGTTGCTTGACATACACCAACTCATCAATAGGACCATTAAGAAAAGCACTCTTCACATCCATTTGTTGCAACTTAAAGTTATGATGAGAAGCATAAGCAATCAACAACCGAGTGGATTCAAGGCGAGCAACGGGAGCAAAGGTTTCACCGTAGTCGATACCCTCGACTTGGGAGTAGCCTTGTGCTACCAAGCGAGCCTTGTTGCGAATGATAATTCCATGAGCATCTTGCTTGTTCTTGAATATCCACTTTGTTCCAATGACATTATGGTTCCTCGTTGGCCTTGGCACCAATCTCCACACCTTGTTGTGCTCGAAGTTGTTGAGTTCTTCATGCATGGCATTAAGCCAATCCGGATCCTCGAGCGCCTCATAGAACTTTTGGGGTTCAACACAAGAGACAAACGCGTGATGTTCACAATAGTTTGCTAATTGTCTACGAGTGCTTACCCCCTTTCTTAAGCTTCCAAGCACATTTGTCATGAGATGATCTTTGGTGGATAGCTTGGATGCAATCTTAGCGGCACGACACTCCAATTCCTCCTTAGCAGTGAGTTGAGGAGAGGAAACTTGATCATCTTGAGCGTCGTCTTGAGCTTGTTCTTGATCTTGAACTAGATCGGAGGAGAGAACTTGATCTTGGGCATCACTTGGTGATTCACCACCATCGTGAGGTTGATCTTGCCCTTGATCTTGTTCATTTGGTTGAGGGCCTTCACTTTGTTCTTCGGAAGCATGTGGGTCTTGAGTTGGTGATGGTTTGATAACCCACAAGTATAGGGGATCGCAACAGTTTTTGAGGGTAGAGTATTCAACCCAAATTTATTGATTCGACACAAGGGGAGCCAAAGAATATTCTCAAGTATTAGCAGTTGAGTTGTCAATTCAACCACACCTGGATAACTTAGTATCTGCAGCAAAGTATTTAGTAGCAAAGTAGTATGATAGTAGTGGTAACGGTAGCAAAAGTAATATTTTTGGTGTTTTGTAGTGATTGTAACAATAGCAACGGAAAAGTAAATAAGCGAAGAACAATATGTGAAAAGCTCGTAGGCATTGGATCGGTGATGGAGAATTATGCCGGATGCGGTTCATCATGTAACAATCATAACATAGGGTGACACAGAACTAGCTCCAATTCATCAATGTAATGTAGGCATGTATTCCGAATATAGTCATACGTGCTTATGGAAAAGAACTTGCATGACATCTTTTGTCCAACCCTCCCGTGGCAGCGGGGTCCTAATGGAAACTAAGGGATATTAAGGCCTCCTTTTAATAGAGTACCAGAACAAAGCATTAGCACATAGTGAATACATGAACTCCTCAAACTATGGTCATCACCGGGAGTGGTCCCGATTATTGTCACTTCGGGGTTGCCGGATCATAGCACATAGTAGGTGACTATAGACTTGCAAGATAGGATCAAGAACTCACATATATTCATGAAAACATATAGGTTCAGATCTGAAATCATGGCACTCGGGCCCTAGTGACAAGCATTAAGCATAGCAAAGTCATAGCAACATCAATCTCAGAACATAGTGGATACTAGGAATCAAACCCTAACAAAACTAACTCGATTACATGATAGATCTCATCCAACCCATCACCGTCCAGCAAGCCTACGATGGAATTACTCACGCGCGGCGGTGAGCATCATGAAATTGGTGATGGAGGATGGTTGATGATGACGATGGCGACGAATCCCCCTCTCCGGAGCCCCGAACGGACTCCAGATCAGCCCTCCCGAGAGGTTTTAGGGCTTGGCGGCAGCTCCGTATCGTAAAACGCGATGAATTCTTCTCTCTGATTTTTTTCCTCCCCGAAAGCAAATATATAGAGTTGGAGTTGAGGTTGGAGGAGCTCCAGGGGGCCCACGAGGTAGGGGGGCGCGCCCTCCACCCTCGTGGACAGGGTGTGGGCCCCCTGGTCTTCATCTTTTGCAAGGATTTTTTATTATTTCCAAATAGGCGTTCCGTGGAGTTTCAGGTCATTCCAAGAACTTTTGTTTCTGCACATAGATAACACCATGGAAAGTTTGCTGAAAACAGCGTCAGTCCGGGTTAGTTCCATTCAAATCATGCAAGTTAGAGTCCAAAACAAGGGCAAAAGTGTTTGGAAAAGTAGATACGATGGAGACGTATCAACTCCCCCAAGCTTAAACCTTTGCTTGTCCTCAAGAAATTCAGTTGATAAACTGAAAGTGATAAAGAAAAACTTTTACAAACTCTGTTTGCTCTTGTTGTTGTAAATATGCAAAGCCAGCATTCAAGTTTTCAACAAAGATTATGACTAACCACATTCACAATAACTCTTAGGTCTCATTTTTACTCATATCAATGGCATACTCAACTAGCGAGCGATAATAATAAATCTCGGATGACAACACTTTCTCAAAACAATCATAATATGATATAACAGGATGGTATCTCGCTAGCCCTTTCTGAGACCGCAAAACATAAATGCAGAGCACCTTTAAAGATCAAGGACTGACTAGACATTGTAATTCATGGTAAAAGAGATCCAATCATAGTCATACCCAATATAAATTAATAGTAATGAATGCAAATGACAGCTGCGCTCTCCAGCTAGTGCTTTTTAATAAGAGGGTGATGACTCAACATAAAAGTAAATAGATAGGCCCTTCGCAGAGGGAAGCAAGGATTTGTAGAGGTGCCAGAGCTCGATTTTGAAATAGAGATAAATAATATTTTGAGCGGCATACTTTCATTGTCAACATAGCAACCAAGAGATGGCGATATCTTCCATGCTACACACATTATAGGCGGTTCCCAAACAGAATGGTAAAGTTTATACTCCCCCTCCACCAACAAGCATCAACCCATGACTTGCTCGAAACAACGAGTGTCTCCAACTAGCAACAGTCCCAGGGGGAGTTTTGTTTGCAATTATTTTTATTTAGTTTGCATAAAGCATGGGACTGGGCATACCGGTGACCAGCCATTTTCTCGTGAGTGAGGAGCGGAGTCCACTCCTCTTGAGAATAACCCGCCTAGCATGGAAGATACGGACAACCCTAGTTGATACATGAGCTATTCGAGCATACAAAACAGAATGTTTATTTGAAGGTTTAGAGTTTGGCACATACAAATTTACTTGGAACGGTAGGTAAATACCGCATATAGGAAGGTATAGTAGACTCATATGGAATAACTTTGGGGTTTAAGGGATTGGATGCACAAGCAGTATTCCCGCTTAGTACAAGTGAAGGCTAGCAAAAGACTGGGAAGCGACCAACTAGAGAGCGACAACAGTCATGAACATGCATTAAAATTAATAAACATTGAGTACGAGCACGAGTAGGATATAATCCACCATGAACATAAACATCGTGAAGGCTATGTTGATTTGTTTCAACTACATGTGTGAACATGTGCCAAGTCGAGTCACTTAAATCATTCAAAGGAGGATACCACCCCACTATACCACATCACAACCATTTTAATAGCATGTTGGAATGCAAGGTAAACCATTATAACTCATAGCTAATCAAGCATGTCACAAGCAACTATGATCTCTAATTGTCATTGCAAACATGTTTATTCATAATAGGCTGAATTAGGAACGATGAACTCATCATATTTACAAAAACAAAGAGGTCGAGTTCATACCAGCTTTTCTCATCTCAGTCAGTCCATCATATATCGTCATAATTGCCATTCACTTGCACGACCGAACGATGTGAATAATAATAAGAGTGCACGTGCATTGGACTAAGCTGAAATCTGCGAGCATTCAATAAACAGGAGAAGACAAAGCAATATGGGCTCTTGGTTAAATCAACAATAATGCATATAAGAGCCACTTCAACAATTTAATCATGGTCTTCTCCTACGACCCCAAAAGAAAAGAAAATAAATAAAACTATTTACACGGGAAAGCTCCCAACAAACAAAAGAAGAACGGGAAATATTTTTGGGTTTTCTCTTTAATTATGACTACTACAGCAAGAAAAGTAAACTAACTAAAAGTTACACTAATTTTTGTTTTGTTTTTCTTAAAGTTTATTAAACACATAAGAAGAAAGCAGTAAAAAGAAAATAAACTAGCATGGATATTACAGTGAAAGAATATGAGCACCGACATCTAGTAATGAGTGTGTGAACATAAATGTAATGTCGGTGAGAAACACGTACTCCCCCAAGCTTAGGCTTTTGGCCTAAGTTGGTTTATTGCCAAGGATGGCCTGGCAGATATCCGTAGTTGTAGCTGGGGTCGTACTGAGCTGCGGCAGTTATTGCCTCCTGAGCTGCAGCATGGCGGCGAGCTGCCTCCGCCCTCCTCTCGTACTCATCTGCCTCCTCTCTAGTAATAACATATCTTCCTTTTGCGTGAAGATGAAAATTCAAACCTCCTCACAAAGGAACTAGTGAGATAGTGATACTGGCGGCATTTGTCTGCCTAAAAGCTCACAAGATTAGCGTTACGCAAGTATGTGTTAAATTCTTCTTTGATTCCCGCCCGATCCATAAAATTTTCTGAAGGCCATTCACAAGGCCGCACTGGAGCGTCCCTTGGTGGCTCCTCATCAGCATCACGCATTGCAAGCCTGGGTCCTTGCTTCCTTGAAGAACC
>NW_025232193.1:9403-10125 GCF_018294505.1 Triticum aestivum | reverse complement strand
AGGGTTTCATACGGAAACTCGTCTGTTACAAAGGGATTTCATTTTTTGGAACTTATTTGAACTCCATAGTTTTTATGTGCTCAAAATGCACCATGCAAAGCCACATCATCAATTTTCAACCCTTTCTGACTTCATTTGTTATTTTTCATGCATTTACTGATTATTTTGAGCTATAAGACCCTGAAATTGAAAAGCATTTCAAATGAACTGTGAATAGGTTGAAAGTTGGCATGGTATCATCATTTGACCCACATAGCATGTGCAAGAAAGTAGAGAGGTTTACAGCAAAAACTGGATGCACTTCGTGTACAAAACGGACAATCTCTTTCGAAGTTTCAGGGTTTCATACGGAAACTCGTCGGTTACAAAGGGATTTCATTTTTTTGAACTTATTTGAACTCCATCGTTTTTCTGTGCTCAAAATGCACCATTCAAAGCCAAATCGTCAATTTTCAACCCTTTCTGACTTCATTTGTTATTTTTCATGCATTTACTAATTATTTTGAGCTATAAGACCCTGAAATGGAAAAGCATTTCAAATGAACTCTGAAAAGGTTGAAAGTTGGCATGGTATCATCATTTGACCCACATAGCATGTGCAAGAAAATAGAGAGGGTTACGGCAAAAACTGGATGCACTTCGTGTACAAAACGGACAATCTCTTTCGAAGTATCAGGGTTTCATACGGAAACTTGTCTATTACAAAGGAATTTCATTTTTTT
>NW_025232193.1:8393-8943 GCF_018294505.1 Triticum aestivum | reverse complement strand
AAGCCACATCATCAATTTTCAACCCTTTCTGACTTCATTTGTTATTTTTCATGCATTTACTAATTATTTTGAGCTATAAGACCCTGAAATTGAAAAGCATTTCAAATGAACTCTGAAAAGGTTGAAAGTTGGCATGGTATCATCATTTGACCCACATAGCATGTGCAAGAAAGTAGAGAGGGTTACGGCAAAAACTGGATACACTTCGTGTACAAAACGGACAATCTCTTTCGAAGTATCAGGGTTTCATACGGAAACTCGTTTGTTACAAAGGGATTTCATTTTTTTGAACTTATTTGAACTCCATAGTTTTTCTGTGCTCAAAATGCACCATTCAAAGCCACATCATCAATTTTCAACCCTTTCTGACTTCACTTGTTATTTTTCATGCATTTACTAATTATTTTGAGCTATAAGACCCTGAAATTGAAAAGCATTTCAAATGAACTCTGAAAAGGTTGAAAGTTGGCATGGTATCATCATTTGACCCATATATCATGTGAAAGAAAGTAGAGAGGGTTACGGCAAAAACTGGATGCACTTCGTGTAC
>NW_025232193.1:0-706 GCF_018294505.1 Triticum aestivum | reverse complement strand
AGCGGGTTACGGCAAAAACTGGATGCACTTCGTGTACAAAACGGACAACCTCTTTCGAAGTATCAGGGTTTCATACAGAAACTCGTTTGTTACAAAGGGATTTCATTTTTTTGAACTTATTTGAACTCCATAGTTTTTCTATGCTCAAAATGCACCATTCAAAGCCACATCATCAAATTTCAACCCTTTCTGACTTCATTTGTTATTTTTCATGCATTTACTAATTATTTTGAGCTATAAGACCCTGAAATTGAAAAGCATTTCAAATGAACTCTGAAAAGGTTGAAAGTTGGCATGGTATCATCATCTGACCCACATAGCATGTGCATGAAAGTAGAGAGGGTTACGGCAAAAACTGGATGCACTTCGTGTACAAAACGGACAATCTCTTTCGAAGTATCAGGGTTTCATACGGAAACATGTCTGTTACAAAGGGATTTCATTTTTTTTAACTTATTTGAACTCCATCGTTTTTCTGTCCTCAAAATGCACCATTCAAAGCCACATCATCAATTTTCAACCCTTTCTGACTTCATTTGTTATTTTTCATGCATTTACTAATTATTTTGAGCTATAAGACCCTGAAATTTAAAAGCATTTCAAATGAACTCTGAAAAGGTTGAAAGTTGGCATAATATCATCATTTGAACCACATAGCATGTGAAAGAAAGTAGAGAGGGTTACGGCAAAAACTGGATGCACTTCG
>NW_025232192.1:9217-10125 GCF_018294505.1 Triticum aestivum | reverse complement strand
TTTCAAATGAACTCTGAAAAGGTTGAAAGTTGGCATGATATCATCATTTCATCAACATAGCATGTGCAAGAAAGTTGAGAGGGTTACGGCAAAAACTGGATACACTTCGTGTACAAAACTGACAATCTCTTTCAAAGTATTAGGATTTCATCCGGACACTCGTCTGTTACAAAGGGATTTCATTTTTTAAAACCTATTTGAACTCCTGACTTTTTTTGTATTCAAAATGCACCATTCAAAGACACATCATCATTTTTCAATCCTTTCTGACTTCATTTGTTATTTTTCATGCATTTACTAATTATTTTTAGCTATAAGACCCTAAAATTGAAAAGCATTTCAAATGAACTCTGAAAAGGTTGAAACTTGGCATGATATCATCATTTCATCCACATAGCATGTGCAAGAAAGTTGAGAGGGTTACGGCAAAAACTGGATGCACCTCGTATACAAAACAGACAATCTCTTTCAAAGTATCAGGATTTCATCCGGAAACTCGTCTGTTACAAAGGGATTTCATTTTTAAAACTTATTCTAACTCCTGACTTTTTGTGTGTTCAAAATGCACCATTCAAAGCCACATCATCATTT
The DNA here is from genome assembly GCF_018294505.1 of Triticum aestivum. NCBI lineage: Eukaryota > Viridiplantae > Streptophyta > Magnoliopsida > Poales > Poaceae > Triticum > Triticum aestivum. The sequence continues at coordinate 9,534 of NW_025232192.1, read as the reverse complement.
TTCAATCCTTTCTGACTTCATTTGTTATTTTTCATGCATTTACTAATTATTTTGAGCTATAAGACCCTAAAATTGAAAAGCATTTCAAATGAACTCTGAAAAGGTTGAAAGTTGGCATGATATCATCATTTCATCCACATAGCATGTGCAGGAAAGTTGAGAGGGTTACGGCAAAAACTGGATGCACTTCGTGTACAAAATGGACAATCTCTTTCAAAGTATCAGGATTTCATCCGGAAACTCGTCTGTTACAAAGGGATTTCATTTTTTAAAACTTATTTGAACTCCTGACTTTTTGTGTGTTCAAAATGCACCAT
>NW_025232192.1:0-1031 GCF_018294505.1 Triticum aestivum | reverse complement strand
TAAAACTTATTTGAACTCCTGACTTTTTGTGTGTTCAAAATGCACCATTCAAAGCCACATCATCATTTTTCAATCCTTTCTGACTTCATTTGTTATTTTTCATGCATTTACTAATTATTTTGAGCTATAAGACCCTAAAATTGAAACGCATTTCAAATGAACTCTGAAAAGGTTGAAACTTGGCATGATGTCATCATTTCATCCACATAGCATGTGTAGGAAAGTTGAGAGGGTTACGGCAAAAACTGGATGCACTTCGTGTACAAAACGGACAATCTCTTTCAAAGTATCAGGATTTCATCCGGAAACTCGTCTGTTACAAAGGGATTTCATTTTTTAAAACTTATTTGAACTCCTGACTTTTTGTGTGTTCAAAATGCAGCATTCAAAGCCACATCATCATTTTTCAATCCTTTCTGACTTCATTTGTTATTTTTCATGCATTTACTAATTATTTTGAGCTCTAAGGCCAAAAAATTGAAAAGCATTTCAAATGAACTCTGAAAAGGTTGAAAGTTGGCATCATATAATCATTTCATCCACATAGCATGTGCAAGAAAGTTGAGAGGGTTACGGCAAAAACTGGATGCACTTCGTGTACAAAACGGACAATCTCTTTCAAAGTATCAGGATTTCATCCGGAAACTCGTCTGTTACAAAGGGATTTCATTTTTTAAAACTTACTTGAACTCCTGACTTTTTGTGTGTTCAAAATGCACCATTCAAAGCCACATCATCATTTTCCAATCCTTTCTGACTTCATTTGTTATTTTTCATGCATTTACTAATTATTTTGAGCTATAAGAACCTAAAATTGAAAAGCATTTGAAATGAACTCTGAAAAGGTTGAAAGTTGGCATGATATCATCATTTCATCAACATAGCATGTGCAAGAAAGTTGAGAGGGTTACGGCAAAAACTGGATGCACTTCGTGTACAAAACGGACAATCTCTTTCAAAGTATTAGGATTTCATCCGGACACTCGTCTGTTACAAAGGGATTTCATTTTTTAAAACCTATTTGAACTCCT
>NW_025232191.1:5778-10126 GCF_018294505.1 Triticum aestivum | reverse complement strand
ATAAGTTGATTTAGAACATTTTGATTTAGTTGATTTAGTAGGCAAGTTGATTTAGTAGGCTAGTTGATTTAGTTGATTTATAGAACATTTTGATTTAGTTGATTTAGTAGGCAAGATGATTTAATAGGCTAGTCGATTTAGTTGATTTATAGAACATTTTGATTTAACAACTATTTTTCTTTCATGTGAAGTGGATCGTTAATCCTTTGCTCATATTGCTTTAGGAAAATGGCGCCGCCACCACCACCACCATGTCGATTGTGCAAGTCAAGGTGCGCCAGCAGCCTTGCAACTGGCAACTGTTCGGCATCTACTTCCAGCCGAGTTTTCGTCATGCATGCGGCGATAAGAAATTATATGAAATGTAACAACTATTTTATTTTTAATGTTGGAATTACTGCATTGTGTCATTTTGCATTTTTACACAGATCGTCCCATGCAATGCGAGGTTGAAATTCAACAAACTGACAGGAGACATTGTGACATTTGAGGCTCCTGGGGGGCCTTACACTATGGAGGTCGGGAAAGGACGCAATATGTCATAGATTGGAGGAGATGGATGGGCCCGTTTCCTCGCCCGCATGCATCTTACTGGTGGTGAGTTGATCAGCTTCTACTTCAGAGCAGAAAGACACAAGTTGGCTGTCATTTAGATCAACCTAGTGGAAGATGATGAAGATAATGAGAACTCACTCGATGAAGATGATGAGGACCCACTTCATGAAGCCATCGTAGCTCAAAGAATGAGGCTGAGCGAGGAGGAGGTTTGCAACCTATGGGACATAATTCCGCCATGTGCAGACTTTGTCGGGGTGCCATTCGTGACCCGCTTGACAAGTACCATGGTCGATCGACATGATATGGTATGTTATACTTACAAATGAAAATTATCCGATGATATGCTTAGTGTTAGTCCAATGAGATGTTGTGTGTCATCTAGTCGATGATATGCTTTAGTGTAGAGTTTGATCACATGCTTATTAATGTAGAATCTAAGGAACTATTAATAGTGTAGATAATCCATATATACTTAGTTGCAAGAGTATGTGTGAGGCTATTTATTGATTGATATGTTTTTCTTATTCATAAATTGGCAAAGAGCCTATCTGTGAGTTATGGTATCGAGCCTGATGAAGAAGGCTCAGTTGGACTACACCTTACCGCAAGGGGCTCCGTCACAACCTGTACTTACCGTGTGGACACGAACGGTCGCACACAGTTAAACTCGGTTGGGTGGAAGAGATTCCTCAATGGCAGGAATCTTCGTGTTGGACAGGCCATCCTAATTACTATCAGGAACACCCACCGCCCAGGCTTGAGGATGATGATCGTCTTTGATATCATCTAGAACTACATATGTGTGTGTGTGGCTATATCATCTAGAACTACATATGATGATCGTCATCGATATCATCTGGAGCTACATATGATGATCGTCGTCGATATCATCTAGAATTACATATGATGATCGTCATCGAATATCACCTAGTACTGCTTGAGGATGCATGTTGACTATATATGAAATTGTTATCCCTTCATTCCAAATGACTCGTCGTGGTTTGAACTAAAACCACGATGAGTAATTTGGAATGGAGGGAGTACTACCTAGTACCTATAATGCTTTATGAAATTGATATCTAGTAGTACCCAGTATCTGGAAATTGCAGTTCATTGAAACCGAAATGGGGTAGGAAGTGGGAGGAAATGATGAAAGATATAGCAGTAGAAAGGGGCTAGGAAATGGCTACAGCTAACTAATAGTAGCGCGTTCCATAAATACGCTCCTGATATAGTAAACAGTAGTAGCGTGGGTGCGGACCGCGCTACTACTAACAGTTAGCTGTAGCACCATAGTAGTAGCGCGGTTGCCCGCGCTGCTGCTAGCATCAAAACCCGCGCTACTACTAGGGTTTTCCCTAGTAGTTAGGACAGTTGCCATGTACCCTGCAAAACACATGGCAACTGACAGCTTTGGTGTGAGAGAGGAGATGGGCGTGTGGGCGAACTGATAAATGCCCACACACCAGCCCCTCTGCATGTGTGAAAACTGGCGTGTGGGCGAACTGCTAAACGCCCACACACCAGCCCCTCCGCATGGTGAAACAGACGTGTGGGCAACTGGATGAATGCTCACACACTAGCCTAGTCCTACGTGGCAATAAAAATCTGGCAGAACATGCCAAGATTCGTGCAAACACAAATGGACGTTGATCCATGTGTGTGGGCGAGATGCAAACACCCACACGTGTGGACGTTAGTATTTTCGTTAAAAAGCAATCAGGTCCCTGGGAGAAGTCGCATTTGCCATGAGGAATGGTGCCGGCGGCTCTGCGCCGTCCAGGTTGCGCCCAGCAACGTAGCTGGCAGTGGAGTAGCTTGAGGTGCCGGCGGCTCGGCGATGGCAGGTCGCGGGAAGTAGCGTGGCCCGTGGTGGAGCAGCTCGACATGTCGGTGGCCAGGTCGTGGGCAGCTGCGTGGTAGGCAGTGGAGAAGCTCTATGGGCCAGGTCGATGGCGGCACCTGCTTGAGGTGGTGGCGGTGTGGCCGGCCTCGGTGGGGAGACGGGGCTCGTCGGGCCTGTGTGAGGGAGTCCTAGATTAGGGGGTATCCGGACAGCCGGACTATACACTTTGTTCGGACTGTTGGAGCGTGAAGATACAAGACTCAAGACTCCGTCCCGTGTCCGGATGAGACTCTCCTTTGCGTGGAAGACAAGCTTGGCGATCCGGATATTATATTTCCTTCCTTGTAACCGACTCCATGTAAACCCTAGCCCTCTCCGGTGTCTATATAAACCGGAGAGTTTGGTCCTTAGAGGGACGATCACAATCATAATCATCATAAGCTAGCTTCTATGGTTTAGCCTCTACGATCTCGTGGTAGATCAACTCTTGTCCTATTCATATCATCAAGATCAATCAAGCAGGAAGTAGGGTTTTACCTCCATCGAGAGGGCCCGAACCTGGGTAAACATTGTGTCCCTCACCTCCTATTACCATTAGCCTAAGACGCACAGATCGGGACCCCCTACCCGAGATCCGCCGGTTTTGACACCGACATTGGTGGTTTCATTGAGAGTTCCTCTGTGTCGTCGCTGCAAGGCTTGATGGCTCCTTCAATCGTCAACAACACGGTCCAGGATGAGACTTTTCTCGCCGGGCAGATCTTCGTGTTCGGCGGCTTTGCGCTGCGGGCCAATTCGCTTGGCCAACTGGAGCAGATCGACAGCTACACCCCTGGCCACCAAGTCAGGTTCTGAAACTTGAACTACATGGCGGATATCCGCAGAGACTTGATCTTCAACGGATTCGGGCCTGTGCCAGGAGCGCTGGACAGTCATGATGAGCACGGCTTAGACCTGATGTCAGACAATGCTCAGGATATCACCCCCACAGCAGCCCCGGACCTAAATCCGGAGCAGATTGCGTTGACCAAGGACGGGTGGATGGACCCCATCCCGCAGGCCGCACACTCATCGGTGTTAGAGCCAAACACAGGCCTCACCCCTAAAGAAGCTTGTGACACCGAACCCCCGGACTCGTATCCAGCTGTAGGTTCCAGTCCGCGCGCTTCTGAGCCCGCCGAACCTGGATGGGCTCCTGTAATGGAGTTCACCGCCGCGGATATCTTCCAGCACTCGCCGTTTGGTGATGTGCTAAACTCGTTAAAGTCTCTCTCTTTATCAGGAGAATCTTGGCCGAACTATGTCCGGCTCGAGTGGGAAGCGGACGACAAAGGAATTCGTTGCCCACCCACCACCCACTTCATTTCCACGATCGATGATCTAACCGACCTGCTTGACTTCGACTCTAAAGACATCGACGGTATGGACGACGATGCAGGAGAAGAACAGGAACCACTGCTCACGGGGCGGTGGACAGCCACCTCCTTATACGATATATATATGGTGGACACTTCGAAGGAAACCAATGGCGATGAGGCAACGGAGGATAACCCCTCAGGGAGAAAAGCAAAGCATGGGCGTCGTCGGCGCCACTCCAAGCCCCGCCACAGCAATACCGGCCCAGGAGGCGAAAATGATCCGGATGGTGCCGAAGAGGAATACAACCCTGATTAGCCTGCCTTCGAGCAGGCCGAGCAGGAAGACGGGCAGGTCAGCCCAGACGAACAGGCGACAGATGGATATCTGGAGGAGGACAATTACATGCCCCCCTCCGAAGACGAGATTAGCCTCGGCGACGACGAGTTCGGCGTACCTGAGGACCCCGTGGAGCAGGAGCGCTTTAAGCACCGACTCATGGCCACTGCGAGGACCCTGGAAAAGAAGCAGCAACAGCTCCAAGCTGATGAAGACCTGCTCATAGACAGATGGACTGAAGTCCTGACA
>NW_025232191.1:0-4355 GCF_018294505.1 Triticum aestivum | reverse complement strand
GCCATCAAGTACCTTCCCCTTAAGCTCAAAGGACCTGCCCGACATTAGCTAAACAGTCTGCCGACAAATTCCATTGGAAGTTGGGAAAACCTGGAAGACGCGTTCCTTGACAACTTCCAGGGCACATACGTGCGACCACCGGACGCCGATGACTTGAGCCACATTACTCAACAGCCTGGAGAGTCAGCCAGGAAATTCTGGACTCGGGTCCTGACTAAAAAGAACCAAATAGTCGATTGTCCGGATGCCGAAGCCCTTGCGACCTTTAAGCATAATATCCGTGATGAGTGGCTCTCCCGACACCTCGGCTAGGAAAAACCCAAGTCCATGGTAGCACTCATGACACTAATGACCCACTTTTGCACGGGCGAGGACAGCTGGTTGGCTCGTAGTAGCACCACGCCACATTCCGGCACCTCAGATGTCCGCGACAATAACGGCAAGCCACGGCGCGACAGACATAAGTGATGGAACAACGGCGACAACGCTGAAGACACGACAGTCAACGCCGGATTCAGCGGATCCAAATCCGATCAGCGGAAAAAGGCGTTCAAAAGAAACAATCAGGGACCGTCCAGTCTGGACCGCATACTGGAACACTCGTGCCAAATTCATGGCACCCCGGACAAACCAGCAAACCACATTAATAGAGACTGCAGGGTGTTCAAACAGGCCGGTAAAATAAGCACCGAAAACAAGGACAAGGGGCTGCACAGTGATGATGACGATGAGCCCCGGCGTCCGAACATGGGGGGACAGAAGAAATTTCCTCCCCAGGTGAAAACGGTCAACATGATCTACGCCACCCACATTCCTAAACGGGAACGGAAGAGAGCACTACGGGACGTCTATGCGATGGAGCCAGTCCCCCCAAAGTTCAACCCATGGTCAGCCTGTCCGATCACCTTTGATCGTAGGGATCACCCTACCAGCATCCGTCACGGCGGTTCAGCCGCATTGGTCCTAGACCCAATCATCGACGGATTCCACCTCACGCGAGTCCTTATGGATGGCGGCAGCAGCCTGAATCTGCTTTATCAAGAAACAATGCGCAAAATGGGCATTGACCCTTCAAGGATCAAGCCCACCAAAACCACCTTTAAAGGTGTAAATCCAGGAGTAGAGGCCCGTTGCACGGGCTCTATAACATTGGAAGTGGTCTTTGGATCTCCGGATAACTTCCGAAGCGAAGAGTTAATCTTCGATATCGTCCCTTTCCGTAGTGGTTACCACGCACTGCTTCGACGAACCGCATTCGCTAGATTCAATGCGGTACCACACTATGCATACCTCAGGCTCAAGATGCCAGGACCGCGTGGGGTCATAACAGTCAACGGAAACATGGACCGCTCTCTCCGTACAGAAGAACATAGTGTAGCCCTCGTGGCGGAAGTACAATACGGCCTTCTCCCACAAACCACCAATCCAGCGATGACGACCTCAAACATCGTCAAGCGTGTCCAGAGCACCCCGCAACAGGATCGCCAGGCACGCCAAGAGCGCGAATAGCAGTCCGGCCTCTGCTCAAGCCCTATCAAAGCAGCATTCGTGCCACACGTACACAATTGCGCACTCAAAATACCATGGGCATAGGCGGAGGCATAATAGGGACTCAGTCAATAGCACGGTATAACCGCAACATACTTTAATAACCCCCCTCTTATCTTTCATGAAACTGCTTTAGGGCAACCTCTTCAGAAGAGCCGGATTGTCGGACTTACACAGGAGAGAAAACCAAGGAGGCAACAGGCTTTGCGCACAAAGGAAATACCCAGGTGGAATCTGTTCATGATCGTTATACCTGTTTTACATACCTACATGCAACCCGCCCTTGGATAGGACATGTTAAATAGTCCTATTTAATACCTGCTTAATCGCACTCATTGTAAACATACGCTTAAACGTATTATTCATCAATGGGAGATAATATATAGCGTCAGCTTATTATTCCTATTTCGTGCATTTTTCTTATAAATGCTCATTTAACATTGTGTTCGTACATCTCGGTACGTTCAGTTTGCCAGGGGCTTCTTATGGCACCCCATAATACGGCAAGACAAGTCCGAATACTTTTAACAGTGCGGCACCCCAAACTTATAGCACTATATGCATCAGCTCCGAATCATGTCTTGGGTCAATAGTTGGGTTTGCCCGGCTCCCTTGTTTTGGTACCTTACGTTCCGTTATATCGTCTAAGATAGCACAGGGAGAACTACTGCGATTGTGTCCCGGTTCTTCCGGACGAGCACCTCAGTAGAGAAAGTCGAAAACTGACCGGCATGATGCGGCGAGAGCTGGTCGCTGTTTGAGAGGTCTTAAAATCCTTAAAGATTTTTTCCGCTTTAGGCGAGGAATCGGCTTCGTCCGATTTAGGTGTATATAGCGCCCCAATTCAGCTTTCCGAATTCTAGGGGCTTCGCCGAAATTTAAAATTATAGACTTCTATGGCTAAGTGAAAGTTATAAAGCCGCATAGTCCGATTGCCTTGTTCGCTGCGCCGGATACCTCCTTAAGGGAGCAAAAATTTGGATAAAGAGTGTCCGGGCTTTTGTAGGAACACCTCGGTACTAGTTACATGGGGGCAGAAGCCGACGACTGGCCTACTTTCCGAATTCTATAAATAGCCACACAGAAGGTAATATTTTAAATCAAAAAGCGCTACATAGCGCAAGTAACTTCGTCTTTATATTACAACAACGACAGAAGTACATTTACTCAAGGATCGTGTCCTTGGTACATTCATCGGCCACGAGACGAGCGCCCTTCATAATGCCATCATTATATTTCTCGAGACAGCGATGTGCCTTGCCCTCCGGCGGGCCGTCCTTTACCAGCTTCTCCGCATCCAGCTTGCCCCAGTGCACCTTCACACGGGAAAAGGCCCGGCGGGCACCCTCAATGCAAACGGACCGCTTAATCACCTCCAGCCACGGACAGGAATTACCATCCGCTTTATCAGGCCAAAGTAGCTGGCAGGCAAGGGCTCACCAGGCCACATCAGGACTATGAAATTTTTCATAGCCACTTCGGCCGCCCTGTGGAGTTACACCAACTGCTTTAGCTGGTCACTCAGAGGCACCGGGTGTTCGGCTCCAGCATACTGGGACCAGAACAGCTTCTCCGTTGAGCTCCCCTCCTCGGCATGGTAGAACTCCACAGCATTAGAGACGCTGTGTGGAAGATCTGCGAACGCCCCTGGAGAGCTCTGAATCCGGGTAAGTAAAAGAAATGTCTCCTCCACATGCTTGCTTTGCATAAAGAATGTCTTACCCGCCGCTATCTTCTTGGCCGCCTGGATTTCCTGCTGTGACTTTTCGGCTTTGGCCTTGGCGTCTTTCACACTCGCAAGGGCCTTAGCAAGCTCAGTCTCTTTCATCTTAAGATCATGCTCCAAGGACTCGAACTTCTTGTCGAGCTCCTGGAGCTCTTGTTGTACCTTGCCCACCCTAGCATCTTGCTTCTCGCGCTCCTTGCGCTCCAAGGCCGCCTTGTCTTCGGACTCGGACATCGCTTTCTTCAGAGACACGACTTCGGTGGCGGCCCCTGTTGCAAAGTCACGACACTTTGTCGTTAGAATAACCAATTTTGTCTATCCTTCATTATATGTGCACGGGGTATCACTCACCTTTGTTCTCTTCGATCTGCCTCTTCGTAAGGCCGATCTCTCCTTGCGCATGCTCCAGGTCCCGTTTTAGTCTGGCGACCTCGGCTGTGCGGACAACAGCGGCAAGCAGCACAGCCTGCTTATTCACATGCACACTTACTATTAGACTCCTGCGGATTATAATTGACCCTCTGTTTGGCTTTTCTTTCTGAACACCAAACAAAGTATCAGGGGCTACTACCTATCGGGTGGTAATTTCACACATTTTTATTACTTACCTCAAAGTCTGTTAGGAGGCTGGTGCAGGCTTCGGTTAGTCCGCTCTTGGCAGACAAAACCTTCTGAATCACCGCACTCATAAGAGTACGGTGCTCTTCATCCATGGATGCGCCACGAAGCGCTTCCAGCAGACTATCCGACGCCTCTGGAGTAAGGGAAGTCATCAGTGCGGACGGCTCGCCCTCCCTAGCGAGGGGCCGCCTGCCCACATACGGAACCATCGAAGGCTCTGGCACAGCATCCGACTGAGATCCCGGCTTGCCGCGGCTCTCATCGGCATGATCCACGGGGATCTTGTACCCCGCGTGTCCGACATCTGGAACTCCGCCTAGGGGCGTATCCAGAGTCACCTCCCCCTGCTCTGGGAGCCTTTGGGACAAAACCTCCGTGTCATCCGCAGGCTGAGGAGTAGTGGCCGTCGGGAGCGAGTTCATCGCCGAATCACTCAAGGACCCATCTAAAGACGATACCT
>NW_025232190.1:9617-10126 GCF_018294505.1 Triticum aestivum | reverse complement strand
GATGATGTGGCTTTGAATGGTGCATTTTGAACACACAAAAAGTTAGGAGTTCAAGAAAGTTTAAAAAAATGAAATCCCTTTGTAACAGACGATTTTTCGGATGAATTCCTGATACTTTGAAGGAGATTGTCCGTTTTGTACACGAAGTGCATCCAGTTTTTGCCGTAACCCTCTCAACTTTCTTGCACATGCTGTGTGGATGAAATGATGATATCATGCCAACTTTCAACCTTTTCAGAGTTCATTTGAAATGCATTTCAATTTTAGGGTCTTATAGCTCAAAATAATTAGTAAATGCATGAAAAATAACAAATGAAGTCAGAAAAGATTGAAAAATGATGATGTGGCTTTGAATGGTGCATTTTGAACACACAAAAAGTCAGGAGTTCAAATAAGTTTTAAAAAATGAAATCCCTTTGTAACAGACGAGTGTCCGGATGAAATCCTAATACTTTGAAAGAGATTTTCCGTTTTGTACACGAAGTGCATCCAGTTTTTGCCGTAACCCT
>NW_025232190.1:8883-9545 GCF_018294505.1 Triticum aestivum | reverse complement strand
AAAAAATGAAATCCCTTTGTAACAGACGAGTTTCCGGATGAAATCCTGATACTTTGAAAGAGATTGTCCGTTTTGTACACAAAGTGGATCCAGTTTTTGCCGTAACCCTCTCAACTTTCTTGCACATGCTGTGTGGATGAAATGATGATATCATGCCAACTTTCAACCTTTTCAGAGTTCATTTGAAATGCATTTCAATTTTAGGGTCTGATAGCTCAAAATAATTAGTAAATGCATGAAAAATAACAAATGAAGTCAGAAAGGATTGAAAAATGATGATGTGGCTTTGAATGGTGCATTTTGAACACACAAAAACTCAGGAGTTCAAATAAGTTTTAAAAAATGAAATCCCTTTGTAACAGACGAGTTTCCGGATGAAATCCTGATACTTTGAAAGAGATTGTCCGTTTTGTACACGAAGTGCATCCAGTTTTTACCGTAACCCTCTCAACTTTCTTGCACATGCTATGTGGATGAAATGATGATATCATGCCAACTTTCAACCTTTTCAGAGTTAATTTGAAATGCTTTTCAATTTTAGGGTCTTGTAGCTAAAAATAATTAGTAAATGCATGAAAAATAACAAATGAAGTCAGAAAGGATTGAAAAATGATGATGTGGCTTTGAATGTTGCATTTTGAACACACAAAAAGTCAGGAGTT
>NW_025232190.1:0-985 GCF_018294505.1 Triticum aestivum | reverse complement strand
CGGATGAATTCCTGATACTTTGAAAGAGATTGTCCGTTTTGTACACGAAGTGCATCCAGTTTTTGCCGTAACCCTCTCAACTTTCTTGCACATGCTATGTGGATGAAATGATGATATCATGCCAACTTTCAACCTTTTCAGAGTTCATTTGAAATGCTTTTCAATTTTAGGGTCTTATAGCTCAAAATAATTAGTAAATGCATGAAAAATAACAAATGAAGTCAGAAAGGATTGAAAAATGATGATGTGGCTTTCAATGGTGCATTTTGAACACACAAAAAGTCAGGAGTTCAAATAAGTTTTAAAAAATGAAATCCCTTTGTAACAGACGAGTTTCCGTATAAAATTTAAACTATTCAAATTTGGAAACTAATGGAGTAACAGAAACTTTATAATTATTCTGAGCTAAAAGCAAAAAGAATAAAAAAATAAAGCAAAAACCAAAAGAAAATAAATAATTCAAAAAACAAAAAAATACTGGAAAAAATAAAAAATGCCGCCTAATGGGCCACACGGCCTGCATACGACTAGAAACCCATCTGCACATGGGCCAGGATGCAGGCCCGCGGGCCCAATAGGCCCAACATGGCAGTGACAAAGGTAGGCATGTCATGCCTGCATATTAGAGAGGAGCTCAGCACCTGAGCTGCAACGCAACTTATAAACAGGTGCTGAGCTCTCTCAGCTAGCGAGGTGGGACTAAACTTCCCACCGCACCGCGCCAGCACATTAGTCCCGGTTGGTGGCTCCAACCGGAACCAATGCTCCCCTTTAGTCCCGGTTGGTGCCACCAACCGGGACCAAAGCCCTCTGCTTCCCGCCCTTTGCGCTGGTGAAAAGAGGCCTTTGGTCCCGGTTGGTGCCACCAACCGGGACTAAAGGGTGGGTTTTGGTTCCGGTTTGTGCGTTGAACCGGGACCAAAGCCTTTGCTATACAAGCCAGCACATAGGAAATTTTCAGATTTCCATCACCAGTTTCCCCCCG
>NW_025232189.1:8865-10127 GCF_018294505.1 Triticum aestivum | reverse complement strand
AATTTGTATTGTTTTATTTCTTTTGTGCTTTATTTTAATTTTGAAGGAGTTTCACATATTCTACGGTACTACATACATGTATATGAATGTACAATTTCAAACAAATTTGAAATTAGAACCAAAAAGAATTCAAGAGGAATATACAATATATATTCAATATCATCGGATGACCATATACAATTTTGAACAAGTTTCCATACATAATTTAATGCATATAAAGTTCTACGTCCTCGTAATGGTGTTCTCCTTTAGAATGGAGGATTTCCCTGCTGAACCATCCAGCTAGTTCCTCTTGAAGTGGTCGGAAGCGAGCTTCTGGACTAAGCATCATCCGGAGGTTATTCCTCTGAGCATTGGTATCACTCGGAACCCGCTCAGAGGTGTATCTCCGGATCATCTCACAGACATAGTATTCACATAGATTGGTCCCCGCTGGCTGAATATCCCCAGCATTCTTAGCCTTTGACCTTTTGAATTCTAGCTCTTTTTTGAATTCACCGACCTTTGTATCTACGAACCGTCTCCAAACCCTACGAGGCAAAGAAAATTAAATGAACAAGAGAGTTATTAGTTACTTGATATTAGGAAATGAACGAAATAGGCCGATCGATATAGAGCGCAAATGAATGAAAATAATTACTTCTGCAGCATTCTTCTCATGCCGCCCCAAAGCTTTGGATCCATATTCAGAGAGTCGTGGACGAGACATTCTGAGGTGTCAACTTTAATTACTAGCAGAATCCAGTGAAACCTGCGGACACGATAGATGCACAGTACGTCATGCATAACTCATCGATTAGCCGGCCACATACCATGCATGGAGTAAACAAAAGAGAATGTGCTCAAGACAGAAACACTCACCCAAAATGGTAAGGAAATAGAATATCACTTTTGAGTTCCTGCTTTGTAAGAAACTGCCACAGGTCTGCCTCCATGTCGGCGGGGTGATGCTCCAACACATATCCATTAACGATGTGTGGGTCAATGAACCCAACATCATGGATGTTCCTTACTCTGCATTCCTTAATCTTCATTCTGCATGTATAATAGCGGACACAACAATATAGTTAGGACATATATATAGTGCAGGCAATATGAACGAGATGGGGTAGAAATAAATCACTTACAGAACGTAGCAACTGATGATAGATTTGTCGAGCTCGCGCAGATTGAAAAGCTGGAACAATTCACTCAGATGAATTTGTACATAGTAATGTTTGAAGTGATGCTCATATCTAACTTCCGCATAAATATATTCTTTG
>NW_025232189.1:0-1531 GCF_018294505.1 Triticum aestivum | reverse complement strand
CGCTTCATGCACAACCAAGGAGGAAGGTTGTAGATGCATAGAGTCACGGGCCAGGTGCTATGGCTGGAGCTCTGCTCGCCAAAAGGATTCATGCCATCTGTACTTAGACCAAATCTTATGTTCCTTGCGTCAGCTGCAAAATCTTTGAACTCTTTGTCGATCTTTCTCCATTGCGTTCCATCTGCGGTGTGTCTCAACTCCCCGTCCGACTTACGGTCCTCTTTGTGCCATCGCAACAACTTGGCATGCTCTTTGTTCCTGAACAGACGTTTCAACCGTGGTATTATAGGAGCATACCACATCACCTTGGCGGGAACCCTCTTCCTGGGTTTCTCGCCCTCAACATCGTCACCAGGGTCATCGCCTCTGATCTTATAACGCAATGCAGTGCATACCGGGCATTCATTCAAATTCTTGTATTCACCGCGGTAGAGGATGCAGTCGTTGATGCATGCATGTATCTTTAGAACCTCTAAACCTAGAGGGCAGACAACCTTCTTTGCTTCGTACGTACTGGCGGGCAACTCGTTATTCTTTGGAAACATATTCTTCAACATTTTCAGCAAGTTTTCAAATGCCGAGTCAGCTACACCTGCCTGTGCCTTCCATTTCAGCAAATCCAGTGTGCAGCCCAGCTTTTTCAGACCATCATCGCATCCGGGGTACAACGACTTTCTGTGATCCTCTAACATGCGATCCAAATTCTCCCTCTCCTTTTCAGTTTCGCAGCGTCTCCGTGCATCAGCAATGGTCTGACCAAGATCATCAACGGTCTCATCACGTGCCTCTTCTTCACCTTCACCTTCCCCTTCACCTTCAGCATCCTCCATGAAAGTATCACCGAAATGAGCAAGATAGCTTTCATCGATGAAATCATCCCCTTCTTCATCTTCTTCCATTGTAACCCCTCTTTCTCCATGCTTGGTCCAACAATTATAGCTTGGCACGAAACCGTGCCGAAGCAGGTGCAGGTGAACTTCTCTTGAGGAAGAGTAACCCTTCTGATTCTTACAGTCAACACATGGACAGATAACAAAACCCTTCTGCTTGTTCGCATTAGCCACTACGAGGAAATCTTTCAAACCCGTAGTGAACTCGCGGGAGAGTCGGTTACCGTACATCCATTGCCGATTCATCTGCATTATTATAATATAAAATATATAATTAACCATCATGCATTTGTTAAACTAACTAGCTATAAACAATAGAAATTAAACAATGAACAACACACATGCATATTTTATCAATGACACACATGCATGAAAGGTTCAAGTTGCTAACCGCGATTGAGGAGGAAAAAATAAATGAGGAACCTCAAGTGTGGCTCCAACACTTCATATCATGTTTGTTTCACGCTCTTGGGGCATTTCATCAAACACCTTGTGTGCATAAGAGGAACCAAAAGCAAACCTACACCCCCTTGTGAAGCTTGCGAAGAGAAGTGGCACCAAATGGCTAAGTGAGTGTGCTGAACTGGTATATATAGGGGAGGAGCTTTAGTCGCGGTTGGCCTGGCCAACCGCGACTAAAG
>NW_025232188.1:9466-10128 GCF_018294505.1 Triticum aestivum | reverse complement strand
CCAGTTTGTACACGAAGTGCGTCCAGTTTTTGCCGTAACCCTCTCTACTCTTTTGCACATGCTATGTGGGTGAAATGATGATACCATGCCAAGTTTCGACATTTTCAGAGTTCATTTTGTAGTGATTTTCAATTTCACGGTCATTTAGATCCGTAAGCAAATCGGTAAATGACTGAAAAATAGCAAATGATGTCAGAAAGTGTTCAAAACTGATGACGTCGCTTTGAATGGTGCGTACGGAATGCAAAAAAAAGTCTGGAGTTGTAATAAGTTTAAAAAATTAAGTGCCAGTGTAGCAGATGAGTTCTCGTTCGAAACCCTGATACTCCGAAAGAGATTGTCCAGTTTGTACACGAAGTGCGTCCAGTTTTTGCCGTAACCCTCTCTACTCTTTTGCACACGCTATGTGGGTGAAATGATGATACCATGCCAAGTTTCGACATTTTCAGAGTTCATTTTGTAGTGATTTTCAATTTCACGATCATTTAGCTCTCTAAACAAATCGGTAAATGACTAAAAAATAGCAAATGATGTCAGAAAGTTTTGAAAATTGATGACGTCGGTTTCAATGGTGCATACGAAACGCAAAAAAAAGTCTGGAGTTCTAATAAGTTTAAAAAATGAAGTGCCAGTGTAGCAGATGAGTTCTCGTTCGAAACCCC
>NW_025232188.1:9012-9456 GCF_018294505.1 Triticum aestivum | reverse complement strand
GCTATGTGGGTGAAATGATGATACCATGCCAAGTTTCGACATTTTCAGAGTTCATTTTGTAGTGATTTTCAATTTCACGGTCATTTAGCTCTCTAAACAAATCGGTAAATGACTAAAAAATAGCAAATGATGTCAGAAAGTTTTGAAAATTGATGACGTCGGTTTCAATGGTGCATACGAAACGCAAAAAAAAGTCTGGAGTTCTAATAAGTTTAAAAAATGAAGTGCCAGTGTAGCAGATGAGTTCTCGTTCGAAACCCCGATACTCCGAAAGAGATTGTCCAGTTTGTACACGAAGTGCGTCCAGTTTTTGCCGTAACCCTCTCTACTCTTTTGCACATGCTATGTGGGTGAAATGATGATACCATGCCAAGTTTTGACATTTTTAGAGTTCATTCTGTAGTGATTTTCAATTTCACGGACATTTAGCTCTCTAAACAAATC
>NW_025232188.1:8355-9002 GCF_018294505.1 Triticum aestivum | reverse complement strand
AGCATGCCAAGTTTTGACATTTTCAGAGTTCATTCTGTAGTGATTTTCAATTTCACGGACATTTAGCTCTCTAAACAAATCGGTAAATGACTAAAAATAGCAAATGATGTCAGAAAGTTTTGAAAATTGATGACGTCGCTTTGAATGGTGTGTACGAAACGCAAAAAAGTCTGGAGTTGTAATAAGTTTAAAAAAATGAAGTGCCAGTGTAACAGATGAGTTCTCGTCCGAAACCCTGATTCTTCGAAAGAGATTGTCCAGTTTGTACACGAAGTGCGTCCAGTTTTTACCGTAACCCTCTCTACTCTTTTGCACATGCTATGTGGGTGAAATGATGATACCATGCCAAGTTTCGACATTTTAAGAGTTCACTTTGTAGTGATTTTCAATTTCACGGTCATTTAGCTCTCTAAACAAATCGGTAAATGACTGAAAAATAGCAAATGATGTCAGAAAGTTTCGAAAATTGATGACGTCGCGTTGAATGGTGCGTATGGAATGCAAAAAAAGTCTAAAGTTGTAATAAGTTTTAAAAAAATGAAGTGCTAGTGTAACAGATGAGTTCTCGTCAAAAACCCTGATACTTCGAAAGAGATTGTCCAGTTTGTACACGAAGTGCGTCCAGTTTTTGCCGTAACCCTCTCTAC
>NW_025232188.1:2011-2335 GCF_018294505.1 Triticum aestivum | reverse complement strand
TTTGTACACGAAGTGCGTCCAGTTTTTGCCGTAACCCTCTCTACTCTTTTGCACATGCTATGTGGGTGAAATGATGATACCATGCCAAGTTTCGACATTTTCAGAGTTCATTCTGTAGTGATTTTCAATTTCACGGACATTTAGCTCTCTAAACAAATCGGTAAATGACTAAAAAATAGCAAATGATGTCAGAAAGTTTTGAAAATTGATGACGTCGCTTTGAATGGTGCGTACGGAACGCAAAAAAAGTCTTGAGTTGTAATAAGTTAAAAAAATTAAGTGCTAGTGTAAAAGATGAGTTCTCGTCCGAAACCCTGATACTCC
>NW_025232188.1:0-1871 GCF_018294505.1 Triticum aestivum | reverse complement strand
TGTCAGAAAGTTTTGAAAATTGATGACGTCGCTTTGAATGGTGCGTATGGAACGCAAATAAGGTCTAAAGTTGTAATAAGTTTAAAAAAATGAAGTGCCAGTGTAACAGATGAGTTCTCGTCAGAAACCCTGATACTTCGAAAGAGATTGTCCAGTTTGTACACGAAGTGCCTCCAGTTTTTGCCGTAACCCTCTCTACTCTTTTGCACATGCTATGTGGGTGAAATGATGATTCCATGCCAAGTTTCGACATTTTCAGAGTTCATTTTGTAGTGATTTTCAATTTCACGGTCATTTAGCTCTCTAAACAAATCGTTAAATGACTGAAAAATAGCAAATGATGTCAGAAAGTGTTGAAAATTGATGACGTCTCTTTGAATGGTGTGTACGGAATGCAAAAAAGTCTGGAGTTGTAATAAGTTTAAAAAATGAAGTGCCAGTGTAACAGATGAGTTCTCGTTCGAAACCCTGATACTTCGAAAGAGATTGTCCAGTTTGTACACGAAGTGCGTCCAGTTTTTGCCGTAACCCTCTCTACTCTTTTGCACATGCTATGTGGGTGAAATGATGATACCATGCCAAGTTTCGACATTTTCAGAGTTCATTTTGCAGTGATTTTCAATTTGACGGTCATTTAGCTCTCTAAACAAATCGGTAAATGACTAAAAAATAGCAAATGATGTCAGAAAGTTTTGAAAATTGATGACGTCGGTTTCAATGGTGTGTACGAAACGCAAAAAAGTTTGGAGTTCTAATAAGTTTAAAAAAATGAAGAGCCAGTGTAACAGATGAGTTCTCGTCCGAAACCCCGATACTCCGAAAGAGATAGTCCAGTTTGTACACGAAGTGCGTCCAGTTTTTGCCGTAACCCTCTCTACTCTTTTGCACATGCTATGTGGGTGAAATGATGATACCATGCCAAGTTTCAACATTTTAAGAGTTCATTCTGTAGTGATTTTCAATTTCACGGACATTTAGCTCTCTAAACAAATCGGTAAATGACTAAAAATAGCAAATGATGTCAGAAAGTTTTGAAAATTGATGACGTCGCTTTGAATGGTGCGTATGGAACGCAAAAAAGGTCTAAAGTTGTAATAAGTTTAAAAAAATGAAGTGCCAGTGTAACAGATGAGTTCTCGTCAGAAACCCTGATACTTCGAAAGAGATTGTCCAGTTTGTACACGAAGTGCGTCCAGTTTTTGCCGTAACCCTCTCTACTCTTTTGCACATGCTATGTGGGTGAAATGATGATACCATCCCAAGTTTCGACATTTTCAGAGTTCATTCTGTAGTGATTTTCAATTTCACGGACATTTAACTCTCTAAACAAATCGGTAAATGACTAAAAAATAGCAAATGATGTCAGAAAGTTTTGAAAATTGATGACGTCGCTTTGAATGGTGTGTACGAAACGCAAAAAAGTCTGGAGTTGTAATAAGTTTAAAAAAATGAAGTGCCAGTGTAACAGATGAGTTCTCGTCCGAAACCCTGATACTCCGAAAGAGATAGTCCAGTGTGTACACGAAGTGCGTCCAGTTTTTGCCGTAACCCTCTCCACTCTTTTGCACATGCTATGTGGGTGAAATGATGATACCATGCCAAGTTTCAACATTTGAAGAGTTCATTTTGTAGTGATTTTCAATTTCACGGTCATTTAGCTCTCTAAACAAATCGGTAAATGACTAAAAAATAGCAAATGATGTCAGAAAGTTTTGAAAATTGATGACGTCGCGTTGAATGGTGCGTATGGAACGCAAAAAAATTCTAAAGTTGTAATAAGTTTAAAAAAATGAAGTGCCAGTGTAACAGATGAGTTCTCGTCAGAAACCCTGATACTTCGAAAGAGATTGTCCAGTTTGTACACGAAGTGC
>NW_025232187.1:9355-10129 GCF_018294505.1 Triticum aestivum | reverse complement strand
TGGACAAACTCTTTCGGAGTATCAGTGTTTCGGACGAGAACTCATCTGTTACACGGTCACTTCAATGTTTTTTAAACTTATTTGAACTCCGTACTTCTTTTGTGTTCAGTATGCAGCATTCAAAGCAACGTCATCAATTTCTAACATGTTCTGACATCATTTGTTGTTTTTCAGTCATTTACCTAATTGTTTAGAGAGCAAAATGACCGTGAAATTGAAAATCACTACAAAATGAACTCTGAAAATGTTGAAACTTGGCATGACATTATCATTTCACCCGCATAGCATGTGCGAAAGAGTAGAGAGGGTCACAGGAAAAATTGCACGCACTTCGTGTACAAACTAGACAAACTCTTTCGGAGTATGAGGGTTTTGGACGAGAACTCATCTGTTACACGGGCACTACAATGTTTTTTAAACTTATTTGAACTCCGGACTTCTTTTGTGTTTAGTAGGCAGCATTTAAAGCGACGTCATCAATTTCCAACATGTTCTGGCATCATTTGCTGTTTTTCAGTCATTTACATAATTGTTTAGAGAGCTAAATGACCGTGAAATTGAAAATCACTACAAAATGAACTCTGAAAATGTTGAAACTTGGCATGGTATCATCATTTCACCCGCATAGCATGTGCGAAAGAGTAGAGAGGGTCACAGAAAAAATTGGACGCACTTCGTGTACAAACTGGACAAACTCTTTCGGAGTATGAGGGTTTTGGACGAGAACTCATCTGTTACACGGGCACTACAATGTTTTTTAAACTTATTTGAACT
>NW_025232187.1:0-1050 GCF_018294505.1 Triticum aestivum | reverse complement strand
TAAGAATAGACCACTCTTCAAGGGTGCATGACCATAAAAGATATTACTCATATAAATAGAACAACCATTATTCTCTGATTTAAATGAATAACCGTCTCGCATTAAACAAGATCCAGATATAATGTTCATGCTCAACGCTGGCACCAAATAACAATTATTTAGGTCTAATATTAATCCCGAAGGTAGATGTAGAGGTAGTGTGCCGACCGCGATCACATCGACTTTGGAACCGTTTCCCACGCGCATCGTCACCTCGTCCTTTGCCAGTGCCCGCTTATTCTGTAGTCCCTGTTTCGAGTTGCAAATATTAGCAACAGAACCAGTATCAAATACCCAGGTGCTACTGCGAGCTCTAGTAAGGTACACATCAATAACATGTATATCATATATACCTTTGTTCACCTTGCCATCCTTCTTATCCGCCAAATACTTGGGGCAGTTCCGCTTCCAGTGACCAGTCTGCTTGCAGTAGAAGCACTCAGTTTCAGGCTTAGGTCCAGACTTGGGTTTCTTATCTTGAGCAGCAACTTGCTTGCTGTTCTTCTTGAAGTTCCCTTTCTTCTTTCCTTTTTCCTTTTTCTTGAAACTAGTGGTTTTGTTAACCATCAACACTTGATGCTCCTTTTTGATTTCTACCTCCGCAGCTTTCAGCATTGCGAAGAGCTCGGGAATAGTCTTGTTCATCCCTTGCATATTATAGTTCATCACGAAGCTCTTGTAGCTTGGTGGCAGTGATTGGAGAATTCTGTCGATGACGCAATCATCCGGAAGATTAACTCCCAATTGAATCAAGTGATTATTATACCCAGACATTTTGAGTATATGCTCACTGACAGAACTGTTCTCCTCCATCTTGCAGCTATAGAACTTATTGGAGACTTCATATCTCTCAATCCGGGCATTTGCTTGAAATATTAACTTCAACTCCTGGAACATCTCATATGCTCCATGACGTTCAAAACGTCGTTGAAGTCCCGATTCTAAGCCGTAAAGCATGGCACACTGAACTATTGAGTAGTCATCAGCTTTGCTCTGCCAGACGTTCATAAC